>NW_020442443.1:108296-112538 GCF_000699045.2 Agrilus planipennis
CGTAAAGCTAGAATGGCCTCCCGCGTTCCTCTATTTCTTCTAAACCCAAATTGATCTTCCCCTAATAGTTCTTCCGCCCTTTTTTCCATCCTCCTCTGTACAATTCTAGTTAAGATATTTGACGCATGGGAAGTTAAGCTAATTGTTCGAAATTTCTCGCACCTATCCGCGCCCCTCTTCTTAAGTAATATTACTACTACGTTCCGTTTATAATCCTCTGGGACTTTCCCCGTTTCGTAAATGTGACTAACCAACTTAAACATACGCTCTCTAACCTCTTGTCCTGCATGTTTTAGAATTTCCCCCTGTATCCCATCTACACCTGGCGCCTTATTATTCTTTAAACTTTTTAATGCTACATCGAACTCTTCTCTCATTATGGGATAACCAAGCTCATCTATTTCCACACTATCTTCCTTCTCTAATATATCTCCTAACTCAGGGCCTGCGTAAAGGTTCTCTAAATATTCTTTCCACCTATCTGCCTTTTCCTCATTTTCTATCAACATGACCCCTGCCTCGTTTCTTATATTATTACTACTGTATCCTACATCTCTAAAATTCCTTTTAATTATATTATAAGCCTCATCGGTTTTACCTACTTCAAACTTTTCTTCTACTTCTTTACACATCCTATCAATCCACTGTTCCTTAGCTGCCCTACACTTCCTAATTATTTCCCACTTTATAGCTTTATATCTTTTTTGCCCTTCTTCGTCTGTCCTGTTTTTGTATTTCCGCCTTTCGTCTATTAATCCTACAATCTCATTTGTTATCCAGGGTTTCCTACTTTCGTTTTGTTTAAGACCTAGTACCTCTGTAGCTGCTGACTTTAGACACGTTTTAATGCAGTTCCATTCTGTCTCTATGTCCCCGTCATTCGTTTCTCCAGCCGCCATTAGTATTTCGTCTGTCATTTTACCTAGCCTATCACGCGCTTCGTTACATTTTAGCTTGTCTAAGTCGAGACGTCTCCTACCTGCCCTCTTTTTCAGAATTTTGGATTTAAGATTGGTCTTCATAACTACTAAATTATGATCGCTATCTATATCTGCTCCTGGATAACTCCTACAGTCCTTCACTTGATTTTTAAATCTTTGCCTAACAAGTATGTAATCTAACTGATATCTCCCTAAATCACCTGGCATCTTCCACGTATAGCGCCTCCTAACGTGATGGTTGAATAAAGTATTCGCGACGGTTAAGTTATGTTTATCGCAAAATTCTATCAGCCTATCTCCCCTATCATTTCTATTGCCTAATCCAAAAGAACCTGCTATTGCACCCACTTTACCTTCACCTATTACTGCGTTGAAATCTCCTAAAACTATTAGGTTGTCCTGTCCTTTCACTAAACTTAACACGTCTTCTATATCTGCATAAACTGCTTCTACGTCTTCATCACTGTAAGATGATGTAGGCATGTAGACCTGCACTAATACCGTTCTTACCGGCTTTGAGTTTAATTTAACCATTACTATCCTATCGCTTTTTTGTAAATAACTTTCTACACTCTGCCCTACTTTCCTACGCATTACAATTCCTACACCTGAATTACCTTCTACAGATCCTGTATGTATTACTCTAAAGTCCCCACTCCAGAAGTCTCCAGTTTCGGGCCAATCACTTCTGCAAAGGTCAATTAATTTCTACTTCCCTCGGCGATCGTCTCTTCCTTTAAATACTCTTTTATTTACTTTCCGGAACCTTCTCGAAACGTCCGGATAGTTTCTTTTTTCGTTGAACTGTTTAACTGCTTTTGTCAGAATGCAGGTACGACACACACATTTACAAATACGGCGCACATGAAGAAAGGCGCCCGTGGCTAGTCGCGAATCGATAAGCCGTTCACGTACACGTGTGCCGATCGCACACAAACACACTCGTGCTCGCTACAGTACTAAATGGCGAAATTTATAAATATCATACATGATATTGGCGGGGTACGACTTAGGCCGTGGTACGACTTGAGCAACCTTACCCTACTTTACTTACATATGATGAACTTAAAAATTAAAGCGTTGTATGGTTTTATACGGTAGTTAAACAAAGGTGCTGTCAACAAAGTTAAAGTATAAAATTTAGAAGTGCCATCCTTTAATTTCCACATTTATAGATGTGGAAAATACATTCTTCCAATTTAAATGGGAAGGTCTTTGAGATATATCTTATTTGATATCAAAAACAATCACTAAAATTGGTTCACAGTCGACGAATAATTGAGTGACATAAACGTTTTACAACTTTATTTGCAGCCTGTAGTTGTTGAGGAAGTTGCATATGAAGTAGCGAAACGTTCAACGAAAGTCCTACATTTCTGCTTAATTATTAAATCCATCCAAAATTTCAACTTTAAACATGAAAAAGTTTTTCGAGAGTTGTAACTGTTCTTAATAAAGTTTCCAATAAAAATTTCTCGACCAGAAAAGTTTTCTTTCTCGTATAGCTGCCTCCATAAAAAGGTTATTGATGCAGAGTTATGATTATTGGTAAAGTTTTTTGTCGTATCCGGTAAAAGCTTCCATAAATAATTTTTATGTAGTAAACTAAAAGTGGCAATTCAAAACACCTTTGCATTGATACCGCTTCGCTATAGTAAGTAAATATATGTAGGGACGTGTTACACGCTAAACGTTTTTACAATTTACAGAGTTCCTGTATCTCATCAAATTTTCCACATAATTTGTATTACAGAATCCCCATTTCGCTGCGGATTCAGGAATTATATAAAAAAAAAGTAGCTCATTTTTGCCTGTAAGAGTAGTAATAGCATAATATAGGCGAGGTTTTTGGATTGGGACAATGAAATAGTTTGAATTGATCTGATAATTTCGTAAAAAGTTTCAGACAGAATTTGTAGTCATTTGAAAGCAAAATAAACTGGTGATCTTAAATTTGACCTTGATTTTCAAGGCAGACCGAAGGCCAGGCAGGCGAGCAGACGGACAGACGGGCAGGCAGGCGGGCAGATGGGCAGGTTAGAAAGATTAGTCTGGCTTTACAACTGTTTTACTAAAAGAATATATTGTAACATATATATTCTGTTAGGACTGCATGAAACAGGGTGGTGTAGGAAGTGGGCGGACACGCACCTCCACTCTTTCCTATTCTGAGCTAATCTTCGCATTTCCCTAAAACTAAAACATCCCACATGCTTAACTATTTGTGAACAGTAATCTAATCTAGCTCTACCTCTACTCCTCTTAACTCCTGTTTCTGCCTCTAATATGTCTCTGACTAGACCTTTATGCCTGAGAAGGCGTCCTACCAACNTCCCACATCCTTAACTATTTGCGAACAGTAATCTAATCTAGCTCTACCTCTACTCCTCTTAACTCCTGTTTCTGCCTCTAATATGTCTCTGACTAGACCTTTATGCCTGAGAAGGCGTCCTACCAACATGTCTCGTCTATTTTTAATTGATTTCCATAGAGTCCTCTGTTCTCCTATTCTTTCTAATACCTCTTCATTTCTAACCTTCTCTACTTCTCTATCCACGGTATGGTCATCATTCGCCGGTGACAGCGTATTTCAAACACTTCTAACCTTTTCTTTTCCGCTGCGTCCACTGTCCATGTATCGCACCCTTACAGCGCCGCGCTCCAAAATACACCTTTAACAACCTGTTTCGAATATCTAATTTAATCGTTTTCGCGGGCATAGATGTGACTTCTTTGTACTGAAGGCGACTCGTTCATGCGCTATCATCTGCTTAATATCTTTACTACTCCTTCCGTCTTGACTTATCTGACTTCCTAAGACTAAGTATCAAATAACAACCTGCTTTACGTAATGATCGCTGTAATATCATCGCTTATATACAAAATTAATTGTTAATCTCATGCATTAGCACTGGTATGACGAGTAATTAGGTAAATACAAGTAGAACACAACAGCACTATTGCCAGCATGGTAGAAAATGGCTTTATAATGTCAATAGCGGTTGTGGGTAAATTTTATATGAGCTTCAACTAGCGTTATGTTGAAACCCTGCCAGTATACAAGGCGACAGTAAGAATACTGCATTCAAAATGTTCTGATATATTTACGCGAAACTATACATATTTAGCTGTTATTAATAAATTGCATTTAATAATGCAGGATACCATTCCTAAGTCATTATTACTACATCTAATACATAAAATCTGTTAATTTGTTCTATTCTTCCCCTTATTTAACAAATATAACAAAATATAGCAAACATACTTGTATATAGTGGTGAGTTTTTATTTTATAATATTA
>NW_020442443.1:112639-124451 GCF_000699045.2 Agrilus planipennis
TAATTAATTTTATAATTATTTATATCATTTGCCTCTACCAACCTGTCTCTTATTCTTTGACGATCCGACATATCGTCTTTCGCAAAATATTTTCACTACTTGGATCCGTTGTTTATGATTACCACTTAGATAGAAACGAAAAATCATCTTCATTTTCTCATTTCTACGAACTGTTTATCAATCGAAATACCTATATATATACGCAAGCCAAATGATGATAATAAAGAATATTCTCGGTCAGTAATGTATCGAAGCTACTGGTGTGGATCGCGATATGAAACTTATTACTTATCATCAGCACGCCAGTTAATGATCGAACAACCTGAAGTTGTTCCGTAAAATAAAGTTGGTACATTAAGCTACTATTAGAAGCAAATAATGCTTGACGATATATTGCTTGTAACAATATACATTGTCTGATCAGTACTCCGTTAAAATTTGGGGAGAAGAAAGTACATGAAAAGGAAAGATACAGTGATGTACACAAATATCAACGTAATATGACCTTGGCGAAAATTCCACCTGCTGCGTCAATGATAAACTGGATGACTTAGCGTAATTGTACAACATGGTGTCGCTGCATGCTGTGGTGGAGTTTCGTACGCTAACACGAGCAAGGAAAGAATTCTGTGCCGACTATTTCATACAGCGACGGTTACGATACAATTTGCAAAAGCAGGGAGGTATAACTAGACCAGAATAGGATAAACGTTGGATAATCAAGCATGATGTGCAAATGAAAGACTGCAACACCATTTATATATATAGCAGGCTCATTCTCCAGCAAAGCTCATACATCCCTCTCCTGACGACGTTTCACCACTTCATCAACGATTTCTCTTATAAGCAAGGATTGGTTTCTACAGAGTCTCATCGTGAAGTCACAGTACAAATACATTTTGTATCAAAACACCTCGGTAAAGCTACTGAACCGTCCTCGTATAAGGCAGTTTAGCTCATATAAAGTTAATTTGCAACCTGCAAAAAGTGTCGGTATTTTGGGCAGATCAAAGGAGTGAGCCTACTGTAAGAATCTTTATACTGTGGTACATACATCCTGGTAGGCGTCGTATCAAACACGGTCATATATATGTCGTATTTTGTAAATGGTACGAATACAAAGAGATCTGTCTAAAACTTCCTTCGTATCACGCGAAATCCCTGTCTTGGATTGTCATTATGAATCATAAAACGATTTCGTCAATACCGACCTTTCGTCTGTGCTGGCCTACTTGTAAATCGAACGCAACTATGGAGTGCAGACTACTACGTAGGTCATTTCGTTAAATTGTCTGTCGGTGTACCAGTTGCTGCGAAGGTGACGAGTAGGTATATGTGTTTCGTCATTTGACGCTTCCAATAACGAAGGGCGATAAGACCGTCGACCTGATAAGTGTTCTCAATCATTGACGACTCATTAATTGGGATACTTTTTGTAGACATAGTGTATAAATACCAAACAACAATCATGGAAAGCCCTTAGGAAATGTTAGAGTTAAACGATGGAACATAAAATGTTAATTGTTCCTCAAAAATGAATTTTAATGCGGGAAACCGGTTCAGCTCGCGACTGATTGATTGTACCTACTTTATATAGTTGCCTTAGAATATACATCGTACGTCTTTAGATATTTGTAAATATGGTGTATTATACCCATTTGTTGCAGTCTTGAAATAATGTTTCCAACAAGTAGTTTCGAACGCTTATAAATAAATGCTTATCTAATGATGGTTCTCCATTTCAGGAAGCAACCAATTCAAGCTCGAACCGCCTTCAACTGACAATAAATTGTGGACGCTGCATTCGACCAAGCCCCTTGAACGGGATGTTATTCGTACCCCTTTTGCTACGAAATCGAGTGAAACTGGTGAATTAAGGTCGGTTTCAGTGAAATGCTATCTGGAAACTCCGAAAGGGATAGTATTCGATGATACGCAAAATCTGGTTGTTAAAGTGCTCGATGAAGATGACAATCCTCCAATTATTCATGCTCGAGAAACCATTCATGTCGTACTCAATTCTGAACACGTCAAGAAGGTCAGTAACTTCCAGATATTTACTCATTATGAAAAGCTATATTTGATATGTCCTTTCGTTTTAACACTACTTATTTACAACATAGAAATACACACACAATAAATATACAAAATATTAAAAACAACAAAAAAAACAATATACTGTTAAGAATGAGTTAACACAGAATTTATGTGATTACTAATTACGAACATAATATAGCAACAACAGAAAATTAATTAAAACAATTGAAAGAGCGATTTGAAATGTCCGAGCTGGCCAAATTATTTTGGGTGTTTCATTCCCACCAGCCAGTAATGCTGGTGGGCGGGCAGTCCCTCCGGACTACGCGGGAAGGCCCTTTTCAGCCTGCTTTCAGGAATCGTGGAAATGGGTGGGTGGTGGTTCGGGTGAGAAAGTTGAGACGAACGAAATGAAGACAGAAGAGAATGAAAGATTATCTGTGGAAAATTACTGCCCCAGGCATTTGCCTAAGTGATACAAGGAAGCCACAGAAAAACTTGGACCAAGGCAGACGCACGGACCCGGAATCGAACCGGCGTCCTCCCGAATGCTAAGCAACGATCTAAACCTCTAGGCCATGCCGCTCGGTATGTTTCGTTGAAAGAATTTAAATTTTTAGGTGTTTCATTCCCACCAGCCGGTAAATGCCGGTGGGCGGGCAGTCCCTCCGGACTACGCCGGAAGGCCCTCTTCAGCCTGCTTTCAGGAATAGTGGGAATGGGTGGGTGGTGGTTCGGGTGAGAAAGATGAGACGGACGAAATGAAGACAGAAGATAGCGAAAGATTATCTGTGGAATATTACTGCCTCAGTATTTTGCCTAAGTGATCCAAGGAAACCACAGAAAAACTTGGACCATGGCAGACGGACCCGGAATCGAACCGACCTCCTCCTGAATGCTAAGCAATGGTCTAGACCTCTAGGCCATGCCGCTCGGTATGTTGCGTTGAGACCGGTATTTATACCGATTTGAGGTAGCGAAAAGGGGTGCAAAATAAAGGGGTTGAAGGTGGGGCGATGAAGTGGAGTGAAATTGGTTAAAGAATAAACGAATACAGGAGAACGGGTACTTAGGATAAGAAAATGAGAAAGATGATTGTGGGAAAAGAAAGATATACTCGGAAACCTAGGTTTCAAAAAAATGTCGGTTTCATAACTAGTAGTAAAGAAAAAAAAATAGAAAATGAATGATAGAAAGAATCTATAATATAGAAATAGAAAAATAAGAAAATTAGATAGATCAGGCAAAAAGCAGGAAGGTATTAAATAAAAACAGAAGAGAAAAAATTGAAATATGCCTAATGCAGGGGTTGTTGTTGCTATCGGTGAAAGTTGGCGAACGGGTTAATAAGGGAACGAGGTAGGTAAACATACCGATCGTCGGAGTTCTATGTATATGGTGTTCATGGAAGAACTTTTGCACGTACTTTCCTACCAGCTACAACATGTTTATATACATAATGTGCGAGTATTCATGTGAAACTGGAAAACACTATTTTTTGCTAATATGGAATATTATACAGGGTATGGTAGCTGCTTATATGCTTAGATCTTTAACGGATATTGATGCGGTTTTTTTTAGTAGATAGAGTGGTTCGAGAGAAAGGTTTATATGTATAATACATGCATAATATAGTAGAGAAACACTGATCATTTTAGAGGTTTCTAATGTGATGTCGTAAATAAACAAATTTTTTGAGCTTACATTGCAAACGCTGGCTGAACCCTGCGAGATAGATCAAAATAATGTACTACAGTATTGTACATCTTAAAAAGGTCTACTAAAAAGTCCGTGATGTTATATGTCTATCTCTTAGGGATAAGCCACAATAACCCACTTTTTATCCTTTAGATATATTTTCTTCCATATATGTTCTTGTTTTTTCTGATCTGTCACGACCGGTTTCGGCGTTAGCCATTATCAAGTGACAATGATGGTTCTTAAAAAAACTAAAAACTTTTGGGTGTTTCATTCCCACCAGCCAGTAATGCTGGTGGGCGGGCAGTTCCTCCGGACTATGCCGGAAGGTAGGGCGCTTCAGCCTGCTTTCAGGAATCGTGGGAATGGGTGGGTGGTGGTTCGGGTGAGAAAGATGAGACGGACGAAATGAAGACAGAAGAGAATGAAAGATTAACTGTGGAATATTACTGCCCCAGCATTTGCCTAAGTGATCCAAGGAAACCACAGAAAAACTTGGACCAAGGCAGACGGACCCGGAATCGAACCGGCGTCCTCCCGATTGCTAAGCAATGGTCTAAACCTCTAAGCCATGCCGCTCGGTATGATGGTTCTTGGGATGTTGTCGTATTTATATTGTGTTTCCGTTGAAGGTGGTGGAGGGGGGTGAAGAGTGATCAGAAAAAACAAGAACATATATGGAAGAAAATATACCTAAGTTTAACATGTTCTTCGGAATACAAAAACCACTAGAAGTTTTATCCTTTACTTTTTATGAGAAATAATTGCTTATTAAGAAGCGATTTTAAGCAATACAGCATTAATTCTTATCCAATTAAGTACCTTAAATACATTTGCATTTAATATAGATCGATATGGCCCTTGTATTTAAATGAATATTTTCGAAGATATTACAGATTTAAAATGCAGGGACATCGCGGTTGCGGCGGTACCGGCGATCGGTTTGTATTATCTAATGACAAAAAAGCTGTGAATGTTGTTTATAAAGACATTCTGTAGTATATTTAGTATGTTCAGGGGGTGTCTTTTGAAGATTTCCCCTTCTCGAGTATAATCTAAACAAAAAATATATATATTTAGTATCACCATTGCACCCGTGCGAAGCTGGGGCGGGTCTCCAGCAATCAATAAAAGAACAATGACTCCCTTACCATACAACAAGAAAGTGTAATAACATTTTACAATTCAATGTGAATTAATCACGCCAATCGCTTTCGTAAATTTGAACCTATAATTTATTTAAATACGGGCGTGTACCTTGTTGACCAATCCTTCTGTTGTGGTACAATAAAACTTGGTTTGCATACGTACATGTCGCTGATCTGATCGGCTAGTTGTTTATTTACCTACACAAAGTGAAAAATAAATTTTTACTTTTCATCAGGTGTTGAAATTGTCCACCGTTAGCTTTAATGCAAAATTGACAGCAACGTATTTAACGAATTTTTTACCAGACACCGGAAGCAGCTTTAATTGTGAAAAAAGCATTGATAATTATGTTTCGTTTTTCTTGAATTTTTTGAATATCTCTAAAATTAAGGAAAGCGCCTTGTGTGTATTCTTACATCCGTATAGACCTGGTAAAGGATGACTGATTCTCAGTCTGCTCCTCGACGTTATGGAAAGCAAGATGTAGACCTGTAGATTCACGACCGTCTTAATTGGAATCCTCGCTGCTACTCTTTGGATATGAAGGGGCAAACTAATTAAATTAAAGTTGATTAGTATTTTTCCTTCCTAATATAGGGTTCGGAGGAGGAAATCCCTATTAATATCTTTGTTTTAATTCCCTGTCCCTAGCCATGAAGCCCTTAGGGATTTTCTTTAAGTAGGCCATTTCAAAACTGCCAATCGTAACAGTTACGTAGGCGACCAGTACTCAGGCAAATATCCAACGTAAGAGCCCTCCTCATTTTTTCATTATTGCATACTTTAAAATACCTAATTTAACGTGAGGTTCTCTATTCTACTTTACTATGGCTTCGGGTTTTACAGAGTTTTCGCTTTTAATCCAAGCGTTATTCTTTAAATTAACTAAAAAGGGCGATACTGGTCCAAATAAATGAAGAGATAGGAGATTTGGAGAAATAATATGCAAAACACTAAAAAAAAATGAGACAATAATTATTTAAATTGAGAAAACTCAAAAGTAAAATAATGGTAATGAAATGGGGTAGGAAAGTACAAATGTTAAAAATACTATAAATATAATATAAAAAAGCTATAAATGTTCACTCGGTTATCCTTAGGTTGTAGCTTTCCACACTTGTATTGGGTCTAATACCCTGAATGCTCTTCTTACCGTTGCTTCTAGTTCTCAGAGGAGTATCAACTGGGTGATCATACACGATAATTTTTACATGGCCCCTTAAATTGTTAAATCGGGTGATCTAGGGGCCATTTCCAAGGACCGTTACTCCCAATCCAACGATCTTCGGACATACCGGTTAGTTCAACAGCAAGGATATAAGTATTGTCTGCACCTGCCCCATCCATCATATGTCAGCAATGAAACTGGAAAACACTACTTTTTGCTATATATAGAATATTATACAGGATATGGTATTTATAATCAATAAAAAAACAATAGCTCCTTTACCATACAATAAAAAAGTGTAATAACATTTTACAATCCAATGCGAATTAACTACGCAAATCGCTTTCGTAAATTTGAACCTATAATTTATTTAAATACGGGCATGTACCTTGTTGACAATCTCTTAACAATGCTAGTAGCAAATTGTCCAAGACCGTATAGTAACCGTCTCACCGAAAATAGTATTCTCATATATCTTTTCAAATTTAATGTTCAATCTATACTGGAATTTTTATTTCCTTACAATATGAGGATGAGTCCGAAAAGTGTAAATTTGTCAACTTTACAATCCCTTCTCTCGTAAATGTAAACTCGTCCGTCCATAAATTTTTGGATAAGAAAGTTGGATCATCTTGCAACCATACTGACAGGAAATCTTCAAAAGACACCCGGGCGCCCGCGCGACCGGGTAGTGTCGGATTCATCCCGAAGGACGCCTACCGACTAAAACCTCTCCCCTTCAGGCCGTTCTAGGGCCGCGAAGCCCTCTTCAGCCGCATGGTTTACTTACTACTGTGTTTAATATTTGATGAGTTGGGCGAGTGTCTGAGCACTGCCCAGTAGTTGTAGAAGTATTTCAATTGGTGTGCTAGCGTTTTCGAGTTGGTTCGCTAGTTTTATTATCGCCGTTCTTATTTGTAGCAAGTCGATTTCCCCAGGATGTTGGTGTTGGTGTTTGTTTCGTTGTCGAGTATGTCGTGTCGTCTTTGTGAAGTCGCTTTGGCGTAAGATAGACCATGTCTTACTGCGTTTGTATTGGTTTTGTTTGGTTGTTGTTCTTCGGTTTTCGGTGAAGGTTTCGCTTTCTTTTCTTTCTTCAATGCAGGGCAGCCTCGATAACTGGCGGGATGTTCACCTTTGCAGTTTCTGCATACAGCCTTATCCTCTTTCGGTTTCACGCAGTCTTCTGTTCTGTGAAGTTCTGCACACTTCACGCATCTTGGTGCCATTTTGCAGTGCCGTTGGGTGTGTCCCAAGCGCTGACATCGGTGACATTGAGTTGGTCCTCTAGGTTTCCTGTACTTTTCGGTTTTCACTCGTAGTTCGCAGCAATTTGTGATGCTCTTGATTGTCTGCTCGTCGCTTCTCTTGTAGGTGATGATCAGTACGAGAGGAATGGCCTTGGAGCGAGATTTCATTCGGTGTACCGTGCAGTCGTGTATTCCTTTGTTCCCAAGGTCGGTTGACACATCGTTGGTGATGAGTGTTGTAGGGATTCCCTTTATGACATATTTTATCGGTCGGTTTGCTTCATTGGCGAAGGTGTTGTACATTGTGTCGGTGCTCTGCAGGTCGTTAATTGTTCTCTCGTGGTCCTGGTGGGAACGGGGCTGGAGCCGGATACCATCTTTTGTGTGGGATGCGTCGCGTAGGTTGATCTGATGGTGTTTGAGTTCCTTGTGGATGGTGGTCCAGTCTTAGGCGTAATGAAGGACGATCGGTGGTGGCCGTCGCTCGTCGGTGGTTTCGCGGTGTAGTACGTCGAAACTGTTTCTTGTCGGTATCGGGTCGATGTCTCTAAAACAGGTGTTGGACGTCTTTCTTGTTTTCTTCGGTCTTTCGAAGCCATCACAGTCCATGACGTCGTTCATTGTTGGCTGGTTAAGCCTTAATAAAGGCTATTTGTATATCACTCGGTTTTCAGTAGAGGCTGTCGGCTCTGCTGTCTTGTGTTGATGATACATCTGCTACTTCTCGCTGCTCTCGATGAACTGCATGAATTCACTTCCCTTCTCTGAATGCTTGTAAAATAATATAGGAGTATGGATGGAATTTATGATTTTGCAACATTCTGTGGACCGAATCGGTTTTTTCTTCTTCTTTTCTTCGTATAATATAGACGTTAGTGATGTAGTGCTAGTAAGATTTTCTGAACGCTGCTTCTTCTTATTTTATTTTTTTAATACCTTATGATGTCGATGTGGATAAACATATTTGAAATTTTAATTAATAATCTACAAGTATTTTTTCTTGTTCTTATGTAAGTATTCCGAATTCCTATTTCGAGGCACCTATTATGAAAAAAAAAAAACATTTAGTATTTACGCTGAGAAACGTAGAATTGAAAAATATATTTTATTTTAATTATACGGGGCACTGAGACTACTTCACTACCGTTACTAGGGTTGCCACCTTTTCAGGCTTTACATTATGTAGTATTAAGTATTTCTCGACTAAATGGTTCAAAAAAAGTACTCAGCATACAAATAAAGTATTTTATTTTTTGTTTTTAAAAACATATTGTTTTCTACACCTAGCAACCAGTAACAAATTGCTGTTGCTCTTAAATACATTAACAGCCTCTAAACATGGCAAACAAAGATTTAAGTAAACTCAAAGTTCATTTATAATTAGTTTTTAAAGTTTTATTCCTGTCGTCCCTTCACTTTTGGTTCATAACAGAGAAGACTCTTTCTGTAAATGCTGAAGTGGCCGTAACGGATAGCAAAACTGACACTACTTTGATCAGATTTGGGAAATCAGGTTGTTCCATAAATATGGTTTGCCATTTTTCTGTGCAATATTATTGATGTAAAAATACTCTGAATTTCGAATAATTGCTTACAAAATTACGATGTTTACTGAAGACCTTAAATAAAGTATTTTTGCCTACTTTATGTGTCTTGTAAAGTAACAGGTCAATTGAAAAGTCCCCGGCCTAAAATAGTAAAACACATTTTTTTTGCAAAATTCGTTTTTTTTATTCAACATAATTCCCTTCAAGGGTGATACACTGATTATAGCGATCCTCCAACTTTTCGATACCATTTTTGTAGTACGATTTGTCCTTTGCTTCAAAATAGGCCTCAGTTTCGGCGATCACCTCTTCATTCGACGAAAATTTTTTCCCAACGAGCATTCTTTTGAGATCTGAGAACAGGAAGTAGTCGCTGGGGGCCAGATCTGGAGAATACGGTGGATGCGGAAGCAATTCGAAGCCCAATTCATGAATTTTTGCCATCGTTTTCACTGACTTGTGAGACGGTGCATTGTCTTGGTGAAGCAGGACTTTCTTTTTCTGCAAATGCGGTCGTTTCTCGGCGATTTCGTCCTTCAAACGGTCCAATAACGCTATGTAATAGTCGCTGTTGATGGTCCTTCCTTTTTCAAGGTAGTCAATGAAAATTATTCCACGCGCATCCCAAAATACAGACGCCATAACCTTGCCAGCCGACTGTTGCGTTTTTGCACGCTTTGGAGCGGGTTCATCGTGTGCAGTCCACTCCGATGACTGTCGATTGGACTTCGGAGTGAAATGATGGAGCCATGTTTCATCCATTGTCACATATCGACGCAAAAACTCGGGTTTATTACGCGTGATCATCTTCAAACACTGCTCTGAATCATCAACTCGTCGTTGTTTTTGGTCAAAAGTGAGCTCGCGCGGCACCCACTTTGCACAGAGCTTTCTCATACCCAAATATTCGTGAATGATGTGATGTATACGTTCCGTTGATATCTGTAGAGTGTCTGCTATTTCATTCAATTTCAATTTACGGTCATTCAAAATCATTTTGTGGATTTTTTTAATGTTTTCGTCCGTAACAGCCTCTTTTGGGCGTCCACTGCGTTCACCGTCTTCGGTGCTCATTTCACCACGTCTAAACTTAGCATACCAATCCTTGATGGTTGATTTTCCTGGGGCAGTGTCCGGAAATTCGTTATCAAGCCAAGTTTTTGCTTCAACTGTATTTTTTCCCTTCAAAAAGCAATATTTTATCAACACGCGAAATTCCTTTTTATCCATTTTTTTCACAATAACAAAAGTTGCTTCACTAAAAATGCTATAATTCACAAACTAATGATCCGACAGCCATCAAATTTATAGACGCGTCTTTTGAAGGTTAGGACTAACTGAAAATCATATGGATTTAGTTCTGGTGCCGCCATCTATGTGTCAGGCCGGGGACTTTTCAATTGACCCTAGTATAACGTACGCACAGTCGAAATAGAGTACAATACTTTATAATAAAGTACGGGTGGCAACCCTAACCATTACCCCCAAAGCATACTTTTTGTGTAGTTGTATAATTTAAAGACCATGCATGTTTTAGCAATTTCGAAACTCAAATGTTTTAGACTATCATATCAGGCGCGTGCATGTCCTCGCAAACGAAGTGATACCAACCGCACAATGTCAGCATCATTCCATTGATAACTTGTAGATATTTCATCTATTTTTATAACCCACATTTCAACTTGATCGTTATTGTCTGGGTCAAAAATAGGAATTAATTGTTCATCACCGAAATTTGGTCTGGCTGAAGCTAAGCGCGTAATCACTACATCGCTTTCGTAATTGATACTTTGTCTTTCTTTTTCGTGCCGCATTAGTCGCAATCTATGTTTTGCCTTTTTATACTTTCTCTTCAATTTCTCTTCTTCCGATGATGAATCGGATGATGACGAAGACTGTTTTCTCTCTAACGGTGGACTAATCCTATTTTCTTTTTGAATACAGAGCGGAATCGGTATCCCACCGCTGATTGTTAGAACCGTTAATAATACAAGAACTACAGGTTCGAAGATTAAGAAGGTTCCTTAGAGAATGAATTAACTTCTGTCGCCTAACGAGATGTACATATACATATGTATACATGAAACGTAAACATATAAGTAGTTAATCGTAACAATAACAGACTACTAGTATTAAATACATACAGGTTACAGAACGTCGTAAAATTGAAGTCTTAATGACAACTAAATTATTTTGTTTCTAATAAAAATTTGGACGAGCGCTTAGAAAATAATGAGGAAATTGAGGATAATGCTTTTGTTCGTGTAACTGATGTTTAGGAATCAGAATCAAGATAATTATCGGTGTTATTACTATGAGGTACTGACAGCCGTTGATGCCATTCAAGTCCACGTGGACTTTTCCAGAAGTTAAACATGGTCATTAAAGTTGCTGTTGTTGTTATTCAGTATGTGATAACGTTGCTATTACTCAAGGCTACGTGGACTGTTACTGCTAATCGGACGAGTTTATGACATCGTTGATCCATGTGGATTATTAACAGACGATGTTCCAGTATCAAAGGAAAGCACAAAGTCCAAGCCCAGGACAAGTTAACACTTGTTCGCTACGTTTGGTGCTTTTAACATTCATTTCATTTACCGGATTTACTTTATTACATGGCAAATATTATATTTTAAATGTACAAATAGTAATAAATTACGATAACATTTTAAATTAAAAGACTGTTGTGAAAATGTTAGCATAATTATTGGGATCCGTTGAATGTGCATACACCATCTGGTGGCAAAAATTATAACTCGAATGAGGGAAAAATTTACATAGGAACTGTGCACGCAAATTGTAAAATTGTTTATTAAAATAATAAAACACGTTAAAAAAGTAAAAATTTTTTTGATGATGGAGTCGACGAAGTTTTCTTCTAAAGTTAAATCAAATAAAAAGTTAATATGTTCAGTGAAAAGCTGCAATAGCACTTCAGACATAGATCTTCACTCTTCACC
>NW_020442443.1:124862-169061 GCF_000699045.2 Agrilus planipennis
ACAGGAACTATATTACAAAGCAAAACTAAAACTGATAGTGAAATGGAAGATGCCTCAGTACAAGGTGACACGACGTGCGAAATACCTGGAACAAAACAAAAGTATGAGCGACCAGTTCGCCTAAATGCCATTTGTTTTATATACTTTCATCAAAGTAAGCTTCTCTGTTGTAAAACTACAATTTACTGAGCACATCGTGTCTGTCACCCACGAGTGCTAAACAACAACAAAAGGTACCTTTCAGTGCAACGGGATCAATGGTAAAAACAAAGTAACGGGTGAAAGGAATTTAACACGCTGTGTGGCTCAAACACTCCACAACAGCAACCTGTACGGCTCAAACACTCCGTCAGGTAATTAATAATTAAAGGATTGTAACACTGTGTGGCTCAAACACTCCACAACAGCACCCTGTACGGCTCAAACACTCCGTCAGGTAATTAATGATTAAAGGATTGTAACACTGTGTGGCTCAAACACTCCACAACAGCACCCTGTACGGCTCAAACACTCCGTCAGGTAATTAATGATTAAAGGATTGTAACACTCTGTGGCTCAAACACTCCACAACAGCACTCTGTACGGTTCAAACACTCCGTCAGGTAATTAATAATTAAAGGATTGTAACACTGTGTGGCTCAAACACTCCACAACAGCACCCTATACGGTTCAAACACTCCGTCAGGTAATTAATAATTAAAGGATTGTAACACTGTGTGGCTCAAACACTCCACAACAGCACCCTATACGGTTCAAACACTCCGCCAGGTAATTAATAATTAAAGGATTGTAACACTGTGTGGCTCAAACACTCCACAACAGCACCCTATTTTTCGCTAACGGCTCAAACACTCCGTAATAGCGTCATTTCTAATTGAGAGTTGCACGGCTCAGGTACTTGGATTCTAGTCTCTTTAATGATATAAGGCAAAAATGCCAAAACAATAAAATGTCAATCAAGTAATTTAATAATTCTGATACTTAGTAAACTCACAGGTAATTGTTGGTTATTTTTACAACTATAATAATTCAGCACAATTCAGTCCTTTCTTTTTTAAAACCACATGCACGAAACACTACACACACACTAAAAATGATGAGATCTTAGCTGAGCTTTCTGGCTTCAAGCGTTTGTTTACCCGCAGGTACTATTCCCGGGCTTGTCCCATGCATTTCATTTTCGACTGCTCTTAACTTAATGTGTCTGGTGTCGCCGGTGTGATAGCGAACCAATAAATTAGTCTAAGGAATAAACTAAATTCCAACAAGTAAACTCATTTCTTACACGATATAAGTGTTTTGAGGTTAAGAACCTACCTGCTGCAATACAACAAAGTGGCAATAATGTGTTTGCAACGTTCTCTTAAATCGGCTTTGCATGTGCAAGTTATTAATATGATATTGCTTAAATCACCCAAAATCGCCTCACCAATTACATAACGTGAATCACTTTTTAAATCCGAAGTTTGTAAAAAGTAGGCAGTAAACTTGACGGAATTTGAAGGCTAGCTTCCGGATTTGTTATTTCCGAATTTTATAATGTGATTGGCATTAAAAACACGCTCACCTTCAACGAAATTTTCTTTCCGAGGCTTTGTGTCAGCCCAATCACATATTGTGTGAATACTTATCATTTAATCGTAATTTAAAAACTTGGAAATTGCACGGTACACTATAGAAACTACGATAAAATTTTCCTAAGCGGCGCCATATTTTTAGGGTCCTCCCATTTGACGGATCCCAATAATCACAATTCTTTTATGAAAAGCACACAACAAAGTAATTAATACTGAAACAACCCACAAAAGAGTTGTTCCATAATTTTATAATTAACTTTTCAGTCATGCATTTGACTTATTCGCGGGCAGGTATGTAATAAGTTAAAAGTTGGCATATCTATTACATATATGAGTATGCGTATTTAATACGTATTAATATTAATAAAATTTTCAGGGTAATATTTTTTTGAATTAGCACATAAACTGCTACTCAAGGGAATGAATTTATTAAACAAATAGTTAAAAGTGAGGAATGTTTCCTGGAGTCACCCTTTTTTAAAGTATTTATTACCATAAGTTAAAACAACATAAAAATAAAAATTCTAAAGAATTATGTTGCAAAACAACAATAGGTAGTACTCACAAATGTATTGATGGGACAAGTCGGGTGCCTATTCCACCTTCGTGTTTTTGAGGCCTTTTCATAAGTGATGATAATCACCTATAATTGATAAATACACCAAACCCAAATAGACGCGCCTAATTATCACGTCATTGACCTATAAAAGTCATCCCATATGTCTGCTGTTTTCTTTCTATCAAATTCATGACATACAAGGAACATTGTATTATCCTACCTTAGAAAAACAGTGCCTTTATAGAGGAGGACACACAAAGTTATATAAGGTCATTTCAATTATATTTGTGGAATAAATAAAGTATTTTGCTAAATTATTCAGTGGTTTTCTAAAAAGAGTGCAATGGGATCCAATTTTATACAGTATCTTTGAAGATATCATAAGTAAAACAAACAGCAAATATTGTATAGTTCCCCTTAATTAACAGTTGTTTAAAACAATACCACACCATGTGACCCACATGTCCTATCTTTTATTGACACAGTGCGGCAAATTTTAAACGTATATCTACTGCATTCTTATCATTTGCAGCGAGTGCAAACTTTGTAGGAAACTGATTGTTAAGCACTAGTGGATTTGTACCAGTAGCTCAAATGGCGCGACGTATTTGACTTTTATCCCGGAGACTATCGTTGTAAGAGCGTGCACGTACATTTTATGAGCATTATGGTGCACCTTAAAACAAATCTACTGGTATGCAAGGGAAAGAAAAGTAGGGAAAGAGCGAAAGATAGGAGACAAAAAATTAGAAGAAGTGGCTGATTTTAGGTATCTAGGAAGTCAGATAAATCAGTACGGAAGCAATAGTAGGGATATAAAGCAAAGTATAGCTCAGGGTCGAGTAATTTTAAGATTCGAAAAAGATTGTTAAAGGTGTGTTTGGAGCGCGGCGCTGTACGGGTGCGAAACATGGACAGTGGGCGCGGCGGAAAAGAAAAGGTCAGAAGCATTGTAAATTTGGTGTTACAGACGTATGATGAGGATATCAAGGTTAGAAATGAAGAGGTATTACAAAGAATAGGAGAACAGAGGACTCTATGGAAGTCAATAAGAAATAGGCGAGATATGTTAGTAGGGCACCTTTTCAGGCATGAAGGTCTAGTCAGAGACATATTAGAGGCAGAAATGAGGGTTATGAGGGGTAGAGATGGACCTAAATTACATTACTGTTGTTCTAGGTTGGTTGTTCTAGTTTTAGGGAAATGCTTAGATTAGCTCAAGATAGGAAACAGTAGAGGTGCGTCTGCAGCCAGTCTTAGGACTGACGACTTTATGATGATGATGGTGCACCTGTTACCTTACAAGTTCAGTGTTTGAGTTTCTAGGCGAACAATCTCTTGTGCGACGGATAGGGCGGAGGGGCGCAGTACCTTGGCAGGACGCGAATTCCAGATTTCAGTTCGCTGCACTTGCTTGTATGAGGTTGTATGAAATAACGCATATATCAAACGCCAGTACAAAACATTAATGATCTGCATGATCATATGATGATCGCTCTAAATGAAATACTCCAAATGCCGGACGTTTTTGCACGACTCATAAATAATTTTAGTAGACGTCTTCTAGCACCGAGTTCGAATTCGAACAATTATTGTAGTGTGCATATGTATGAAAGTGAAAAGTTATTCTTCCTAAAAAACCTGATAAGGTTACGAATACTGTAAGTAAAGTATTTACAATACCTATCGTTTCATATTTTGTGAATTAATGCCTACATTAATAATAGTTTATTTTGAGGTAATGATAAAAATTTGAAATTTCATTTTTGTGTGCGAATGTAGAGGGTGATATTACTTATTTGTTGACGTGATGAGGATCTGTAAGGTTTTTTGTATTCAATGATAGGTAAAGGGATTTGTTTGATGAATAAAAATATGAAAAATTTTTGTGTTATTTATCTAGAAGTATTTCCCAACTGTCAGTTTATTCACGCAAAACCTGATATGGTGGAGGCGCCGGGCACTATGTTTAGTAGTAGCCGAGCAAACTTTAACTTCGTAGTAGCCGCTACCTGAGATGAGTTTAGGTCACTCCATACCAGTGATGTAACGGAGGTAATTTATCGGAACCGAAGGCGGAGTCGAAGTTTTTAAATTTGCTTTATCGAAGTCGGAATCGGAGTCGGAATCAGTGTCGGAGGCAGGGTCAGAAGTGGTGGCATGAGAGAGAATTTTTATTTAAGGACGAATAAAACATTATTTAGTCAAATTTTTTTCATTTTAATTTTCAATTATAAAATAAAACATAAACAATGAAAAAATAATTGACGATAGAGTGCTCAGTGCACGTAGTGGGAGTCGGGTGGATTCCCCGCGCGACATGTATGAAGTTCATATTATGAACCTGTTCATCACAGTCGACACAGGCCGCCGCTATGTTATGCCTCGACCTCCGATTAAAACCTTCGATTTAAAAGTGTCGGAGCCGAAGTCGGAACCGAAGGTGTAATAATAATCGGAAGTTCCGACTCAACGGAACCGGAGTCGAAGCTCCGTAACATCCCTGCTCCATACCCTTCAATGAGTACAAAAGAGTAAGCAGTAATGACTTTCTCTTTTTCTTCTCCCTTCCACTGTCATATCAAGCCCCTTCATCCCTTAGATGAGCGAAGCCTCTCTCGCAACTTAAATAATACCTACGAAAATTTTTTAATGATCGTCCCGCATCTCAGAGGTAGCATGCCGGACTACGTTCGCAATACTATTAGGTTCGGCTATGGAAGAGGGGACTCCCTTACGAAATGGAAGGGATAAGAAAAGGAAAGAATCATCTCACTCGCACTCGCAGGATCAATAAGGAGCTCCTTGGCTATACTTGAGAAGCACTCGGGAGTCAAAAGAGCCGAGTTTGTCCCGCTCTGTAGTAGTAGGTTTTGTTGATGTTTATTTTAGCTGATCGAAAACCAGTAGATACTGTTTACATTCTCTATCAACGAAGCCTCTGAGTTCTTATCTCCATTCGGAGCACAGATGCTGACCTACGTTACCAATTGACATCTATTCGGATTGTTTTGGTTGTGTTTTGTTACAATGCGATTCTCTGTTCCATCTAGTGTACACCCTCTAAATCTTGACACTTATTTCAAAAACACCCCGTATACAAGAGATATGAACTTATTAATGGTTTTACTGGGTATCGGGTAAACAAGCGGTCTGTGACATTAGACCTGCCGATGACATTATTGTGAAAACTTGCAGTTTATTTTTTATTTATGTAAAATCTAATTTTGTCGGTGAAATTAAATTCCTTAAATTGTTAAATGAATTTAACTTTGCCAGTAGACCGACTAGTTGTTTTTTATAGGTTTTTATTCCATTTAATAAGAGCGACGTTTCGATTTGTGTATAGTGATCATCAGGCTGAAGTTATAAAATTTGTCATCTTTGATATCATTCAGATGTAAAAAAACATCTTCGTTGCCATCGCCTTTATCTGTAACCATGGAAGATTTGTTTACAATTCGTTGACTTGAATTCCACGTGGAAACAGTACGTATTTCCCTCAATAGAAATAAAATACATCTTTGACTTGTTTTGGCTTCATAACATATCAATAAATTAGTTTAACAATTTTGACGAACACAAATAAATAAGAACACAACGACAGAGAACTTAGCAATAATATCACAGAAGACGTAATTGCACATCAACGAAGATGTTTTTACATCTGAATTATATCAAAGATGACAAATTTTATAACTTCAGCCTGATGATGACTGTACACAAGTCGAAACGTAGCTCTTATTAAATGGAATAAAAACCTATCAAAAACAACTAGTCGGTCTACTGGCAAAGTTAAATTCATTTAATATAAAATGTTTCAAGTTACTACCAAATAGCATATGTAATTGTCTATTGAAATCTAAATACTTTTTTTTCAAGAAACATGGATGTTGGTTGGTACACCTATGAACTATAATGTTATGTGTTACATTTCAAAAAATTAAGTACCTAAATACATTCACTATATACGAAATGAAAATACTCCTGGTTGAGTATTTACTTGCTCTAAAATCAAGGGAAAACCTGCAGTTGTCAAATTATCCACAATAAGTCGTAGCTATGAAGTTTTGAATAAAAAGAATTTGCAATGAAGAAATACACATAAATCTTTCTATAATACCGGTTAGTTAAAAATTCTAAGGCTTTAAAGTCAAATGTTAATCTGGATAATACCTGCTTTAACTTAAATAGCAGTTTGTCGCAAATTACATTAAAAAACCAGATTAGATGACGATATAGTACAAAAAAACATGTTTTTGTTGAATTCCTCTTATTACGAAGTCTATTTATAAGGCAATAAAGATAATTAAATTTATCCATTATAGAAATGAGGTCTAATTAGTACTAAGTAATTAATGCAAAGATAAATATTTGTGGTTCTCCTATCTGTTAAAAAACAGCGTAGTGTTATTCCATTTTGACTTACTTTTTCACGTCGTATTATAATCCAATCCAATTAAAATTGCTTAGCTTATTTTACCTATATTCAGTGGAATGTTGGAAAACTATTGCATTCTTCTTCTGGCGTCGGTTATCCCTTCAGAAGCCTCAATTTTTTGCTCGTGTTCTAAACCGAGATGTCAGCTTCTTTGAAATAGGAAAATATTTCCGTTATAGACTGCAAATAAAGAAAGCAGCATTATTTGTGTTGTCTCCTCTCCTCCATGTCACGTATGAGAAAGAATGTCTTCCCTATAGTATATATTCTGGTAATACCCTTTATTCAAAGTTCAAAGGATTTTGAAAGTTCGTTTAGTTATGGATAGTTTCCAGAGAAGAAGTGATATTTTCAGATAGACATGGTTAATAAAAAAAAATATATTCCAAATAGGCTCCCGCAAGAGTTAAAGATTAGATTATATCAATCATGCTTTGTCTTCTTTTGAAAACAAAGCGAATATCAGGAACAATATTGTAATGTTCTTGGGTTTAACAAAATTAACTTCTAAGACTGATAACGACAAAAAACTACTTTATTTACACTTATTATTAAAGAACTTAAAAACACTATTAAATTATTACTAAACTTAGGTGATAAATTATTCTATTAGTTACACTACTGTTCATATATCACTATTCATTGCGCTATTTATTTCACTGCTATCACTGTCAATTTATTTCTCGATTCACTTCTGCAACGGTCAATTTATTTCTACCCCCTCTCGGCAATCGTCTCTTCCTTTAAATACTGTTTTGTTTCCTTTCGGGAACCTTCTCGAAACGTCCGGAAAAGTTTCTTTTTCTTTGAACTGTTTAACTGCTTTCCCAGAACTCAGATACGACACATACATTTACAAATACGGCGCACATGAAAAAAGGCGCCCGCGGCTAGTCGGCGATTCGATAAGGCGCTCATACATACGTATGCCCAGTCGCACACAAACACGCTCGTGCTCGCTGCAATATGCTCATATTAAATACGGGAAGAAGGAGGACTTATCTTGTCAAGGCTGCTTGCTCAAGGTTTTGAGTACTTGTGTATATCTTGTTTTCGATATAGGCTCCTAGTGATACGAAAACGAAACAAATTCATGAAAGTGCAACTAAAATGTACAAAAAAAAAATAATATTCTTTATAACAAATTAAAAATGTGGGACTTAAGTTGCAAATTGAATTGTTCAACAACTATCTGGCGGATTGTTTTCATTTTTGGTGCACTACTTCTCATCATCATCATAAGACTGGTTGGACACGTATCTCCACTCTTTCCTATCCTGAGCTAATCTTCACATTTCACTGAAACTAGAACAACGCACATCCTTAACTATTTGCGGACAGTAATCTAATCTAGGTCTACCTCAACCCCTCCTAATTTCCGTTTCTACCTCTTATATGTCTCTGACTAGACCTTCATGCCTGAGAAGGTGTTCTACCAACCTATCTTGTCAATTTTCAATTGACTTCCACAGACTGTTCTCCTATTTTTTCTAATACCTCTTCTCTTCTAACCTTCTCTATCCACGGTATCCTTATTATTCTCTTGTTGTAAGCGTTGAGATTTAGGATAAATATCTACTTGGTGGAGCAACATAAGTGTCCTGGTCAGGATCAAAACTTTTGCTCGGCAATTCGTTAGCGTACAAGGATGACAATTTGAACTTCTTTCCAACTTTGCCTGCTAACTCGTCCTTGAGGGGATTGAAACTAAGGATTCCTGCGATACTAAGAGCAGTTACCATTTCTTGGGAGGTGTTGGTTGTATTATTGTACAATGAACATTCTAGTCTATTTGCAACAAAAGTTATTTAACTAAGACAAAATGGCGATCAAATAACTTTTTGGGTCATTTGGCTGTACGATCTTCATCAGTTTCCCTTATTTTTAATGAAAACTAACACAAAATCCGATTTGGGCTACTAATTGTTGTATTATTAGTGAGGCATCCGGCCGTTTCTGTTTCCAATAACATTTTAAAGGATTTAAAGTAAAAAGCGGCACATAGGAATTTTCTGTATGTATAATACTACTGGTCTGCTGTATCTCTATAGAAGAATAAAATAATTCGAAGTTGTCTGTATTCTGTCGAAACTGCCAGACGCGGGTCGCGATTTCGATCTTTTTGAATCTGATCAGCGCGTCGCAGGCAGCTACGACAGAACA
Organism: Agrilus planipennis; assembly: GCF_000699045.2. NCBI lineage: Eukaryota > Metazoa > Arthropoda > Insecta > Coleoptera > Buprestidae > Agrilus > Agrilus planipennis. The sequence continues at coordinate 133,603 of NW_020442443.1, forward strand.
CAGACCAACTTTTACCTGCTGCCTTAACAGCGCGTTTTAGAAAATATGACAAATGGCGCGGTAAGCGCGATCTGTAGTATATGCTACATTTTAGGATTACGTATGCTCCAACAAGGTCCATTTAAATATATGGATATCTACTTGCTGAAACGAATCCCGACGTAGCTCACCTCAACGTGGTAGACACGTTACCATAATCGAATAAAATAATTCGACCTTGTTGAAGCATACGTAATTCTAAAATGTAGCATTATACTACAGATGGCGTTTACAGCGTCATATGTCGTATTTTCTAAAACGCGTTGTTAAGGCAGCAGGTAAAAGTTGGTCTGTGTTCTGTCGGGCTGCCTGCGACGCGCTGATGAGATCCAAAAAGATCGAAATCGCGACCCGCGTCTGGCAGTTTCGACAGAATACAGACCACTTCGAATTATTTTATTCGATTATGGTAACGTGCCTACCACGTTGAGGTGAGCTACGCTGAGATTCGTTTCAGCAAGTAGATATCCATATATTTAAATGGACCTTGTTGAAGCATACGTAATCCTAAAATGTAGCATTGTACTACAGATGGCGTTTACAGCGCCATTTGTCGTATTCTCTATAGAAGAAGTATACTAATTCGATAATGTGCCAAACCCTATTAATTACTTCTAGAATATCCAACTTACTGCATGCATTACAACTGTATCTGTGAGTTTCAGTTTAATTTTAATGTTTTTTTACTTGTTAGAGATAGATTTGCTCATCATTATTAAACCTGTTTTATTTTCCATACTTTTAAATATATACAAGGTAGTCAAATATTTCTTGAATATTCTTTTGTAAACAATAATAGGCCGATTTTGTCCCGATAGTCAGGTTCTGCGAAGGTCTTCCATGACAACTACCTTTGTTAATTTTATTATTGATGCTCTTCAATTACAGGAATTTCACAGCTCGAGGCAAAGTTATACGTTGTTGGGTTTTCCCCTAATTTGCTTCTGGCTCCTATTCTTTTGTTGCATACCAAGTTCTTCGTTGTGCCTGTAGTTATAATCCGTTATTTCATAGTTAATAATTCATTTGTAAATAAATTCTGTATACCTATAGTGTTTTATATTGACTTTCATTCGCACCGTTAAAGTCAACATTTTGAGAAAATACTGTTCGTGATTTCACGGCAAACACTGTGTGTGAATTGGGCTTATAAAACATTTATATGTACACAATGTTCTATGTACACATGTGTGCACGTTTATAATATAATTAATTTGATGTTTTAATCTATAAAGGCATTACCATAAACGCCGGGTTTCAGCAACCAGATATTCGCATTGGTGAAACCGCGACTGACAGATAGTATTCAATAAAGCTCAAAAGCAAGTTAGTAGTGTTTATTTTGAAAAGTAATTTTTGCAATATCAAGCATTACTGAGAATAACAAAATTAGATGTATTACCCGTTTCCGGTAGTACTAGCCCCAAAAAAAATTTTCATGCAGTTAAACAAATTTGGCACTTTTGTGGTTTACTTCCCACATTTTTAAGAATAGTAGGTTGCGGTTTTCGCAACTGTTTGCTATTTTTATAAAATTAAAAATTGCACCAGTAGAATTTTCACAGCTCTTTTGCCTTTTGAGATATGTACAGATTGGTACAGATTGGATTAAAGAGTATCACCTTTGAGCTATCTCAAACATCTTTAAACTAATCGAAGAAATAATAACACATTCTTATAGATTTTTTCCGTAGAAATCAGTGGCGTAGTCAGCTTCCTTCTTGCATCTTCCGTTACATATAATTACACGTTTTTCGAAAACAAGTTCAGACTTTATGATTTTCTAAAATTTTCTTAGAATAATATAACCTAATAAGTCCATAGACAGAGATAACTGCGAATACCGACGTTCAGTTTTTACTATAGGGCGATCATCAAATAACAGGCAGTAATAATTCAAATAGTGCTAGAGGGTTACAGAGAGCGAAGGGCAAGGGGATGTAAAAATCAGTAGCGGTTCGTTAAACGGGGCCATCAACTTTCTCTGCCTGTTTCTTGCAATTTTGCCGTTATGTGCGAGGATTGTTGAAAACCCAATACCAACAATAGTTTGGTAGTCTTTTGGTATTTTGCGAGACATAATTTAACAATTTTAGGTAAAAATAGTCACTACTGTATCATATAACGTTTGGTAAAAGGAGGAGGGGTACAGAAACATTGTACGGAATGGGAGAAGTCGGATCAAAACATCTTCTATGCGTAAATAGACATGTAGACATTAAGAGGAGAAGGGGTGAAATTACCTACAACAGCATTATTTCCAAGAGATATAGATGGAATTTGCATTGAATGTAAAATATAATCAACCGAAAAAACTTAGCCTAACCTAACCTAAAGAGAAATAAAAGAATTCAAATTTCTATTAAACTGTAGAGGTGCAGTAACGAAAATGTAACAAATTCAAAAAAGCTTCTTAACCAATAATATTGTAGGAAAGGTAATTTTACTGTTTGGCATGACTTACTATTTTCACTATTATTTGAATTTTAAATTTGTTTGAATATATTTATAATNATAATAATATTACTTATATTATCGTATTCATGTATGCACTTAATTAATAAGTTGTCTTTTGTTATAGGATCAAATACTGGAGATAAAGGAAGTCTTAATTACAGATCGAGATTCCACCGCAGTTAATCACTACGACATACGTATTTTAAATGATAATTTGGGTATTTTAGAAGAAATATGCATGATTTACGAAGATGATAGAGATGCTGAACCCCAAACTGCAATTCATTGTAGTGAGTATTAACTGTTTTTTCTATTATATCTCTTTATATAATCGTTTACTTGTTTGAAAAGGCATACATTACCTAATGTAAAGGGCTGAAAATGGAACGCTACAGTCAATTACTTTTACTAAATTCACTACAAATACTGGCAAATCTCCCCAGACGGCGTTTACTTGATATCTGTAGTTATTTAGTAATAGATACCGTTGTTAACTTACAGTCGAAACTGTCCGCAGTTCACTAATGACAACAAAAAGTTTCTACAGAATACTGATCACGAACTTGTTATGTGTGGGAATTGCTTTAAATTACTGTTATATTTATTCCATTATCTAATAATAATGATCAACGTTTTACTGTTTAAGACGCAAACTAAAGTGGGTATTATTTTTATTGAATTCTCTTAAATTTACTCACTCAACTATCATTCAGAGAATAACCTATCCCTCCAAATTTAGGAATATGTCCGAGCCTTAGTAATGTTGTATGGTTGAGGTTCCCAAAAGTGGACTCGCCTGTTACACTTATCAGAGGCGGTCGGGGTAGCTCAGCTGACATGAGTGTTAAGCGTCAGTAAGGCGGCAATTATCCCTTGAACCCAAGAATGAATTTCGTAAAAATTTTGAAGCATTAAAGAAAGTTATAGAACTACCAAAAGCATTCTGAAACAATGCAGAATTGCCTACAATATTTTAAACTACCTGTCAGGAATTTTTAGAAAATTTTAAGAAATTATGGAAAGTTCTAAAATTTTCTACACCATTTTATCACACACAGCTTTCAAATATTGTGTTCTTCGTTACTCAGTTACTGAATTTATTCTAAGACATTTTCGGACTTCTTATAGTGATTAATGTTACGAATAAATCTTACCACCCACGATCAAATACTGCTACTAAATTCTCGCATTATCAGTGGACATTATTCTTATTCCTACTTAGGCTGACTCTTTTAAAGAGACATAGTTTTCGTTTCTTAGCAAATTTTGTAATGGTGTTCTTGAGGCTCACAGTTCCTTGTAGTATAAAAGACAAATGCAAGTATAGTACGTATTAATGTTCGATACATTTCCAGGGAAAGCTTACGTAAATCGTAAAGCGTTGCATTCAATTTAAATGCGACAAAATAAATTTGATAAGGGAATAAGGGAGTTAAGCTCGGAAATAAATGCATCCTGATGGAATGCTTCTTCAAGTGGATTTAAAAAAGACCACAAAATAAACTTATTTATTGATACTACTATTAAAATCGACATTTCAGTGTGATCCTTACTGTCCCTATGCTATCGTACCAATATTCTAATCTGATTTACGAAAAATAAATCAAGAAAAAATTAAATACTTCCTTTTTAATGGATATGGAATTAGTTTTCCTTTCTACAAGGACTAGCGAATTCAACACGCAGATGCATTTTGTCCAGCTACACCATTGGTCAATATTTCCTGCAAACATCACGTTTCAACTGTTCACTCTAACCGCTGTATTTGACAGTAATTGCATTGCATTTCACAGTATTATGCCCCTGTTCTTGATATTTTTAACAGAAGATCGTTTTATGTTTTATATTTTATGACCTTTAAACGCTGATTGAATTTTGACTACGTATTTAAAATTCAGAGCAGATATTTTGGAAGCGACTAAAGTTAATATTTATTTTAGTTTCATGTTCTGCTATGCTGCTCGAAGTAGTATCTACTTCTAAACGCAGTATAAAGTATATTTAAAAAAATTGTGTATTTTTCTTATTTTTAAACGTAATTTCCACCAACGTTAATATCCTCGTCCTAAGGGTGAGTGTGCTTATTTATTTTTTATTTGGATGTTCAAGCTTACAAATTGTTTGACCCCTTCAGTGTTTATGAATTTCTTACTTCGTAATTGCCCTTTAATTGGGCCAAAAAACGGAAAACCTGATGGAGAATTCTGGACTGTAAGAGGGTCTTCCACATAACACAAATAATGTTGTAAATTCGATTTTCAGAAGGAGGATTAGGAACTTCTAGCTGATATTGATAGATAAGAACAATCTGCACCATCCTGTTTTGTCATTTAAGTATACATACTAGTATTAATATATTTTTCGGCGAACCGTTGCACCGCGAATGGGCGAACCGTTGCACCGCGCGAACTGTCAAACGTTGTACCGCGAATCGGCGAACCGTTGCACCGCGCGAACTGTCAAACGTTGTACCGCGAATGGGCGGACCGTTGCACCGCGCAAACTGCCAAACATTGCTCCGCTAATCGACGAACCGTTGCACCGCGAATTGGTGAACGGTTGCAGCGCGCGAACTGCCAAACGTTGCACCGCGAATCGGCGAACCGTGGTACCGCGAATTAGATAAAGACCAGTAAGATCTCTAAATCTGACCCCACTAGATTTTTACCTGTGAGGTTGTCTGAAAACTCAAATTGACTTCAATAAATCGAAAACTGTTGAAGAATTAAAAAACCGAATCAGAGCTGAAATACAACAAATCCAGCCACATACCATTGAACCACGCATCAGGAAACCGCTGCACCGCGCGAACTGCCATACGTTGCACCGCGAATCGGCGAACCGTTGCACCGCGCGAACTGCTAAACGTTGTACCTCGAATCTGCGAACCGTTGCACCGCGCGAACTGCTAAACGTTGCACCGCGAATCGGCGAACCGTTGTACCGTGCATCGGCCAACTACTCGACCGCGTGAACTGCCATACGTTGCACCGCGAATCGGCGAACCGTTGCACCGCGCGAACTGCTAAACGTTGTACCGCGAAACAGCGAACCGTTGCACCGCGCGGACTGACAAACGTTGCACCGCGAATCGGCGAACCGTGGTACCGCGAATTAAATGAAGACCAGTTAGGTTTCTGGCCCTATCCCTACTAGTATTTTACCTGTGAGGTTATCTGAAAACTAAGGTTTACTTCAATAAATTTAAAACTAGTGAAAAATTAAAAAACAGAATTAGAGCTACAATACAACAAATCCAATCACAAACCTGGGAACCGCTCATCAGGGAACCGCTTCAGCGTGCGAACTGCCAAACGTGGCACTGCGAATCGGAAAACCGTGATACCGCGAATTAGATGAAGACGAGTTAGGTCTCTAATCCTGACCCCACTAGATTTTTACCTGTGAGATAGTCTGAAAACTAAAGGTTTGCTTCAATAAATCGAAAACTATTATAGAATTAAAAAACTGAATTAGAGCTGAAATGCAACAAATCCAGCCACAAACCTTTGAACCGTGCATCAGAAAACCGCTGCACCGCGCGAACTGCCAAACGTTGCACCGCGAATCGGCGAACCGTTGTACCGCGAATAGGCGAACCGTTGCACCGCGCGAACTGCCGAACGTTGCACTGCGAATCGACGAACCGTGGTACCGCGAATTAGATGAAGACCAGTTAAGTCTCTAGACCTTACTCTACTAGATTTTTACCTGTGAGGTTATCTGAAAACTAAAGTTTACTTCAATAAATAGAAAACTTTTGAAGAATTAAAATACAGAATTAGAGCTGAAATATAACTAATTCAGCCACAAACCCTAACCAAAGTATTACGAGACTTTCAATATCGACTTGCCTATTGTCAGAAAGTTGATGGTCAGCAATTTGAAAAAAACAAACCCTTCAATTTCAAATGTGTTAGTTCCAAGCTATTTGAATGAAATCATTCGTTCTATCGATAACTACTGACTTTGGGTACCTATAGAACATGGTACATGAAACATGATAAAAATTTGATGCAGAATTCAAAAATGTACTAAAAAATAGGTGCTTCTATTTGCAAAAGTAAAGTCGGTGGTAGTCGCTTATTTTTGGGCCACCCCGTTTCCATAAAATTACGATGAGAAGACCCGCAGCTAAAAATTAAGGCCAACGTGTTCGAACATTTTTCCAAAAAACAAATCCCTAATTTTAAATGAATTTGTTCCAACCCACGGGTCCTCGCTGTATATAAACAAAAATATCAAAGCCATACAGGGTCTTTAGCTCTGACGATTTTATTTGACTATTCTCAGAAACTAATATACATATTTGTTATTTAAAATTGATTGGTGATAACTTCATTTATGCAAAACTTAACAGCGAATAAATATACCTATACATCGTTTGAATGCCTTTGTAGAAATTTGCAGGTTGTCGTGGGAACAAAAGGCCTGTTAAACTGAATCTAGGCTTAGCATTCTGCCTGAAAGGCATCCAATCAATACGTATTAATAAATTTGTTGGATAGTGTTCCACCCATTATATTGTTAGCGTGGATCGTGATTTTGGACTGTTTGGTTCTCATCAGCACACGACATAGACAACTCGACAGAAAACCGACCAACTAACCTGTACTTTTGAACCCTACAACGACTAATTGTACAGATGGCAGATGGATATTTTTAATTTCTTTAATTGAGAGTCTAATAGATTATACGTTTGAAGATCACAACTATTGTTTTGACAATAAATATACAAAGACTGCTATAAAGAAGACTATGGGTTACTAGTCTTATGGAACATTTTCTTTATGCTACCTACAAATACAGTTTTTTAGTTGAAATAACGGTAGTTACCTAAAGAGAATATTTGTGTACCAACTTAATATTTTCAGCAGGTTATCTTTTAAATTTAAAATGTTTGCTTTGATGTTCACTGCGTTCGAATAGAAATTCCATTACATATATTGCAGTCGAATTTAATCGGAATTTGTTCTTGGAATGTCGCAGATGTAGATAACGATGACAAACGACGTTTGGGAACCAATAAGCATTGAAAGTACCTATTATTCGTTATAACAGAATTCACTTACAAATGTTAACACGCTCAGCTTGGCTGAGTTACCACTTTTTATAGTCATTTATTGAAATGGGTTTCTTTCATGGAAAACGGTGCCTTCTTTACCTCAAAATGTACATTTAGATTAAATTTTGCATTGGCTGAATTTACAGTTATTTACTTTTAGCTCATGTGAACTCAATAAGGTCTCATTGGTTTATTACACGACTCTACGGTGTATCATCGTCATAATGTCGTCAGTCCTAAGACTGGTTGAAAACGAACCTCCACTCTTTCATATCCTGAGCTAATCTTCGCATTACCCAAAAAAACTAGAACATCCCACATACTTCATGCCTAAGAAGCTGTCTTACCAACCTATCTCGGCTAGTTTTTATTGACTTTTTCGTTGGTGAGCATAGAAGTAATTTCTTTTTATTGAAGGTGACTGGATCCTGTACTATCCTCTGGTTTATATCCCTACTACTCCTTCCGTCCTGACTTATCTGACTTCCTAAATACCTAAAATCAGTCACTTCTTCTAATCATTCATCTCGTTTCTTTATATTCGCTCTTTCCAAACAAAAGTGCTTGTACTTCATAGCAAATTTAATGCTTCCTTTTGTTGGACATCCAAACATTTCTCAATTTTTGTAAATTTTAAAAGACTTCCAAAAAAGAACGTATATGAAGTTATATAGCGTGAATCTTAAAAAAATGCGTGTAGTGAAGGAAAAAAGATTTTATTGAAGAAATGAATCCAAATTCAAATCTACTATGTATGCTCTTATATAGAATTAATATATTATTTATAATGCCTAGTAGCTACGTTTCTTATTTGTTGACTTGCGTTTAGAATTAATACAATAACTGAAACATTGTGCTCCTCGAGGGAAAATAACGTTTGGCAACAACACATTCCTTAATGGGTTTCATTTGCTACTCATAACTTCTGACCACCATGGAATTCATGTATTTGTTTTCTTCAACCGACAAGCGACACCAATGTCGCCCGTCGTCGGGACGCAATTATGGTGTAGCCATTACAAAACCGCGACCTTTCTAATAATTACATCTGGTGCATTTAATAGTTTAGATTCTATGTTTCGTTTCTCATCTTTATGTAACATCTGTATCCATTTAGCTTTTTATTAAAGTATTTTATTTATTAAGTAAAACCAAAATACTGGTATGCAAGGGAAGGTAAAGTAGGGAGAGAGCGAATATAAAGATAGGAAGCGAAAGATGTGAAGAAGTGGCTGACTTTAGGTATCTAGCATGTCAGATAACTCAGGACAGAAGGAATAGTAGGGATATATATAGGATAGGATATATAGGATAGTGCAGAGTCGAGTCGCTTTCAAAAAAAAGAAGCAACTTCTGTGCTCACGAACGATTAATTTAGAAATTCGAATAAGATTGTTAAAGATGTATATTTGGAGCGCTGCGTTGTACGGGTGCGAAACATTGACGGTGGGCTGGACGGAAAAAAAATATTAAAAGCGTTCGAAATATAATGTTACCGACGCATGCTAAGAATACCGTGGATAGAGAAGGTTAGAAATGAAGAGATATTAGAAAGAGTAGGAGAACAGTGGACTCTGTGGAAGTCAATAAGGAATAGGCGAGATAGGCTGGTAGGACACCTTCTCAGACATGAAGGTCTAGTCAGTCTTTTAGAGGCAGAAACAGGAGTTAAGAGGAGTAGAGGTAGGCTTAGATTAGATTACTGTTCATAAATAGTTAAGGATGTGGGATGTTCTAGTTTTAGGGAAATGCGAAGATTAGCTCAGGATAGAAGAGAGTAAAGGTGCGTGTCCAACGAGTCTTAGGACTGACGAGATTATGATGATAATGATAATTTCATTAATTATATTTCTTCGTATTTAATCATGTCCTCTTACAACAAGTACACCATGAAAACTTTAGGTAGTATTTAATTTTTTGTTACATAGGTGACTATAAGAAAATACGCATCCTTACAGTTATTTTAATTGGGCAAAGCCGAACTGTCATTCAATAGCTAGCACTTAAAAAAAAATCACGAGTACGCGAATGTCGAATTGGCAGCCGGCCGACTCCGAAAGTCGAGGTCGCATTAAATGTGATTAAATTGACTCTCAAATTAAATTGTTATTGTAATATAATACATCAGGCTATATTTTATAGAATTAAATACATATTAAGATGTTGATTTACTTTCTACATCTTTTAACGGAATTTTATTGTGGTTATGATTAATTTGTAGTTCTGTTATAGTATTCTTCTGCCCTTCTGTTTTAATAAATACTTTACATTTGTATAAATTTCTCAGCCCAAATCCATCTTTGTAGGTACACCATCACTTAACCGTTTTTATAAAAAGAGACACCCCGATTACCACAAAGTTTGTTTACTGCAGACATGTGCGGGCATTAGGGTATCAACCCAACACTGATGCAGTCTCACATTGATAATGTCACATTAAAAGTGGGCGAAGTACGGTGTAGACAAGTTTTGTGGTAACAAGGGAGAGTCTCTTTTGATTTATTTATTTCTTTACCGCAGTTTCCATTTTCTACATTGTTTTTGAAAATAAAGCATGTAACTGTCCAACACTATTAATATTATTATATTTTATCCCTTTCACTTTTCAGAAATTCCACTGTTGACATCTTAAAGCTTTAAATTCTGACAGCACAATAAATAGTAGACATAATTATAATTAATATTCAAACTATTTTCTAACATACACCAATAAAAATATTTGGGTTTCATTAATTATCTCGTTTAAGAGGACGACTGACAATTTGCCCTTCCAGGGTATCAGTTCACCAACCGTTTCACATGTATGATACTTTCGGGTGCCAGTTCGACCCTGTCCTTTTAGGATTCATTCAGTGCTTTACAATCATGACTATAGTAATTCTAGTAAGCATTGCGCGAACTGAACTGTACTTGGAGGTCCTCTTTCTTATCTATAAGTTGAGTTAGCATTTCTTTGATAATTGTTATAATTCTGATACTTGATTTTATATTTTAGCACTTGATCAAATTAAGGCGTTAATGGGAAATAATTGTAATGAATTTTTAACAAATGTCGTTTGAGGTCCTAAAAAATTGCAATATTGTTCTTGTTTATGTTAGGTATTATGTTACTGTCAGTATAGCGCCATCTACTGATGCTGTTTGCTGATCATGAACTTACGTTCGTTCTTATTCATGTTTAATATACATTTGCATTTAATAGATACATTGAATAACTATCGTATTGCTATACAGCATAATAATAATTTATTATACATTATGAGTACGCTAAATATGAACATGTAGCATTTTGAAATTGTAGGACTTGTATGCAACATGCAAAGGTACGCCTAGGTATGTTCATTAAATGTTTCTAAAAAAGTACAGTTCCCTTGCCAGAACGTATTTTCAAATCTTAATTAAAGGAAACACTTCACGCTCTTAGATTTCTTTACTTAATGGGGTATTGATTTCTTTTCCCGTGTGGGTATAGAAGTAAATGGACGTAGAAGGGTTTGTAAAAGGTCGTAAAGGTTTTATGTGTTTACCGAGTGGCTAGACAATTTAATTGAAACAGTGCTTTTTGAGTAATACTAGAATATACATTCGTCGTTGCACTGTTCACGCAACAATGGATAAAATAGTTAACATCTGCAACAATAAGTGTTGTTTGTTTTTGGTGTTATTGTGCAATTTTGAAGTAAGGAAAATGCATTTTAATAAAGAAACAAGTTTTTAAGAAAATTGTTTGTATTGATCTTTATTTGAGGCACCTAGTCTTAATAGGTATGTATTTATGTTAGGTTACGGAGAGAAAGGGATTATGTGTACATTCATTTTAATTTTTTCTTCGCTTCGCAGAATTTTAGTTTTAATTATACACTTTTAACCCTTCAGTAAGAGCACGGTTTATTACATGACGTAAAGCGCGTGATCTACCAATTGCAGACCACGAGTTTTTGATGGGATAGAAATAATAATTTTTATATCATTTCCACAAAAATCGTAAGTTATTTTAAGACTTTTTTTTAAAAATGGTTCATAATTATATAATATAATTATAGTTTTCTCGATTCAGCGTCGTTTCGTATTTTAAAGATATAAAAGAAGTATCTAAAACTTATCCTAAGTAAAATAAGTTCTTCTCCCATGTCAGTCACTATGAGCTCGAAACTGTTAACTTCATTGCTTCGAATGGCCAGAGTCAATTGTAGAATTATGTTACGTCTAGACGTAACAATCAATCAATTCGAGTCACAATTCTACCATAATGATTGTCATCATCATAAGGTCATCAGTCCTAAGACTGGTTAGATACGCACCACCACTCTTTCCTATCCTGAGCTAAACTTCGCATTTCCTTAAAACTAGAACAACCCACATCTTTAACTATTTGCGAACAGTAATCTAACCTAGGTCTACCTCTACCCCTCCTAACTCCTATTTCTGCCTATAATATGTCTCTGATTAGCCCTTCATGGCTGAGAAAGTGTCCTACCAACCTATCTCGCCTATTTTTTATTGACTTCCATAGAGTCCTCTATTCTCCGACTCTTTCCAATACCTCTTCATTTCTAACCTTTTCTACCCACGATATCCTCATCGTCCGCCTATAACACCACATTTCGAACGCTTCTAACCTTTCTTTTTCTGCCGCGCCTATTGTCCATGTTTCGCACCCGTACAATATATAATACCGTATATAATAATATAATTATAGCGTCCTCTCGCAAAAATAAAACAAATAGCTTCCTTAAATTTTAAGCAAATAGAAAAGTATCTGAAACTTATCCTATGTAAAATTTTGATATCTTTGTGATCCGGTACCGATACAGAAATACCTACTAGACTGCGCATGATCAGGTTCTGATTTGAATTGCCTATTTCGAGCACTTTTATGAAATTCCCTATATTAACCTATCTGACCCTGATGTGGTATGCCGTATGCCTGATTTTACCCTAGTAGGTTGTGTCTGATCAGGCCCTGATCTGATGTGCCTGATTCAATTCCTATTTCGCAATTTCCTATTTTAGCCTATCTGATCCTGATGTGCTATGCCTGACGTAATCATTTATTCATTTACTCAAAACGGGACATCGGTTTATTTACTTCAATTAGCAGGATATTAATGAAAAACAAAAAGCATATTTTTTAACGTTCTTTATCTAGAAAAAGTTAGATTTTATTATAAATTGAAAATATTATGCAAAAGTATATTTATATTTGTCACAGAAACAATTTTTTTTAATATACCTGTTGATGCTTTTAAATAAAAATAAAATTCTCAGCACGTCTTTTTATATTCATCTTAGTTATCAACATCGCCTTCATAACTGAAATCTCTAACTGGGATTTTTCAGCAGTAAACAACTTGTTCGTTAAAGAAAATACTCTTTCTTCTGAGGTATTTGTAGCAGGCAAACAAAAAATATTTTCAACTAAAATACGAAATTTTCATGTTGAAGGTTGTCGGCGTGGAAGTGTTCGAATACTTCCACCCAACGAGTTTCTGTGGAAACATTTAGATTATTCCATTCGGTTATTTTTTTCGATGTAATGTAGTTAGAAATTAATGAAAATTCGTCAAATACTTCTGAATCTTTATTACAATCCTATTCAATCAAATCATCTAGAGCTTTTTGAACGTCTTCCGTTCGCGGGCATAAAAGTGACTTCTTTTTATTGAAGGTGACTCGACCCTCCGCTATCCTCTGCTTTATATCCCTACTACTCCTTCCGTCCTGATTTATCTGACTTCCTAGATACCTAAAATCAGCTACATCTTCTAATTTTTCGTCTCCTATCTTTATATTCGCTCTTTCCCTACTTTTTCTTCCCTTGCATACCAGTGTTTTTGTTTTAATTGGTAAATGTTAAATTTCGAACTAAACACTATTATATCACAAACACTGGCCTAAAAGAACCGATCGAGCCGCATGTGGTAACACAACAGTTTCCTTTACAAAACTACAATGTTGCGCCGATAGCCCGTTTATAGTTTCACTTTTAATAGTTTCCAAAACGGACGCTATGTCAATGCGGTTAACACCGCACAGTAATCGAATTTTTAATAGCAGGAAATGCGAATCTACCACATGTAGTTTGTTATTTATGGGCATTTTACGGTAGTGGTACTGTTGATAGGGGTACAGTGAGCACACGAACCAACGACATTTCGCGTATGTGAGGCCGGTAAACCAAAAACTGAAGAGGCACCTCGTAGCTGACGAGCAGTCTCTATGATTGACAAAATACACCGGAATAAGATGAACGATACAATTCATTGCTAATTAATGATAGGATGAGTGTGACTTGTTATTCATTTTTGTAATAGCAAGATAAAACAAAGAAAATAAACAAATGAAATAAAACGCGACTAATCATTTAAAGGTTGTTAAAGATGTATGTTTGGAGCGCGGCGTTGTACGGGTGCGAAATATGCACAACGGGCGCGGCGGAAAAGAAAAGGTTATGAGGATACCGTGGAGAGAGAAGGTTAGAAATGAAGAGATATTAGGAAGAAAAGGAGAACAGAGGACTTTATGGAAGTCAATAAAAAATAGGCGAGACAGGTTGGTAGGACACCTTCTCAGGCATGAAAGTTTAGTCAGAGGCATATTAGAGGCAGAAACGGAAGATTGGAGTGGTAGAAGTGGACCTAGATTAGATTGATAGATGTTCGCAAATAGTTAAAGATGTGGGTGGTTCTAGTTTAAAGGAAATACGAAGTTTAGATCAGGATAGGAATGAGTGGAGGTACGGGTGCAACCAGTCTTAGGACTGGCGACCTTACCTTATAATGATGACTACTGATGTGACGCAAATCCGCATCTCGTGCCTCTTTCGCGATTTCAGCAATGGTTTTCGGAATATATTCATGTTTAGATGTAATTTAAATTGTGCTGCAAACCATCAGTATCATTCACGCAAAATGCATGTTAAATGACATCTGAGAGAATAGTGTAAATAAAGAAAAATAACAACCCTTTCTAATTAGGAAATAAATCTACATTTAACTTTTCTGAAAATGTGTATTTCCGCTAATTATATGTGAGAACTATTAGCTATTTGCTATCTGATTCCGAGAAATTGCGAACAAGCAGTAGAGAAATACGCAAAGAAATAGCTTGGTAGGTATCTCATTACCTCAATGGTTAATAACCATTAGATATTTTAACGATCATACCACACTGAGTATAATTTTAGCTTAGGGGTAAAATATATTGCTTTTGCGGATGGGAAACAGCACAAAATGAGCTTAAAATAGGTAGGTATGTTCCACATTAAATAAATGAGCGTGCAAGTAGTAACACAAACATATTTGATTCTCCTGCATAGGCTGTAAGAAATTACTTGGAAATTTCCGTACAGTAATAAAATGGTCAATTGAAAAGTCCCCGGCCTAAAATAGTAAAACACATTTTTTTTCAAAATTCGTTTTTTTTATTCAACATAATTCCCTTCAAGGCTGATTCACTGATTATAGCGATCCTCCAACTTTTCGATACCATTTTTGTAGTACGATTTGTCCTTTGCTTCAAAATAGGCCTCAGTTTCGGCGATCACCTCTTCATTCGACGAAAATTTTTTCCCAACGAGCATTCTTTTGAGATCTGAGAACAGGAAGTAGTCGCTGGGGGCCAGATCTGGAGAATACGGTGGATGCGGAAGCAATTCGAAGCCCAATTCATGAATTTTTGCCATCGTTTTCACTGACTTGTGAGACGGTGCATTGTCTTGGTGAAGCAGGACTTTCTTTTTCTGCAAATGCGGTCGTTTCTCGGCGATTTCGTCCTTCAAACGGTCCAATAACGCTATGTAATAGTCGCTGTTGATGGTCCTTCCTTTTTCAAGGTAGTCAATGAAAATTATTCCACGCGCATCCCAAAATACAGACGCCATAACCTTGCCAGCCGACTGTTGCGTTTTTGCACGCTTTGGAGCGGGTTCATCGTGTGCAGTCCACTCCGATGACTGTCGATTGGACTTCGGAGTGAAATGATGGAGCCATGTTTCATCCATTGTCACATATCGACGCAAAAACTCGGGTTTATTACGCGTGATCATCTTCAAACACTGCTCTGAATCATCAACTCGTCGTTGTTTTTGGTCAAAAGTGAGCTCGCGCGGCACCCACTTTGCACAGAGCTTTCTCATACCCAAATATTCGTGAATGATGTGATGTATACGTTCCGTTGATATCTGTAGAGTGTCTGCTATTTCATTCAATTTCAATTTACGGTCATTCAAAATCATTTTGTGGATTTTTTTAATGTTTTCGTCCGTAACAGCCTCTTTTGGGCGTCCACTGCGTTCACCGTCTTCGGTGCTCATTTCACCACGTCTAAACTTAGCATACCAATCCTTGATGGTTGATTTTCCTGGGGCAGTGTCCGGAAATTCGTTATCAAGCCAAGTTTTTGCTTCAACTGTATTTTTTCCCTTCAAAAAGCAATATTTTATCAACACGCGAAATTCCTTTTTATCCATTTTTTTCACAATAACAAAAGTTGCTTCACTAAAAATGCTATAATTCACAAACTAATGGTCCGACAGCCGTCAAATTTATAGACGCGTCTTTTGAAGGTTAGGACTAACTGAAAATCATATGTATTTAGTTCTGGTGCCGCCATCTATGTGTCAGGCCGGGGACTTTTCAATTGACCCTTGTACGTACCTACGAATGTGCTGTTTATTAGATACATTTCTTACGATGAAAATTCTGTTCTCAAATAGAGTAAAGCTGGGAGAGATGGACAAATACGAGGAGAGGGTCCATTAAATTAAATAATTTTACTTAAATTTAGAATTGAATGTATGTTCAGGGTGGGCGAATTTCAACGTTTCAATTTTTGCTAAAATATTTTAAAATCTAAGCAATCATGCAACTAGTAGTAATAATTAATATAATGTCAATTGAAGTAAATATTCAAACTGATCAAAGTTATCCTCAATGTATAAATTAGATTTCGTTATGATACTTTGTACAGCCGTATGAAAACGAATTTTTAAAACTGAATTTGTATTTTTGGTTCATTGAAATTGTTATTGTATTTTTTTATATAATTTATTCTTAATGAGCCCCACAAGAAGAAATCCCGTGGAGGTAACATAGAGGATTGCGGACGCCACCTCGCTGGTCCATTACTTCCTATCCAGTTGTTTCTAAAATTCCGAAATGGTAAATTTTTCTTAAACTCTTCAACGATATACTAGTCTAAGATGTTAGTACTGTTGACGACTAAATTGTTCTTAATATAGGTGAAGTTAAACATGATTACCTGCTAAAACACATCCAACGCTGCAACTAAACTGTCCTTGACTTATAACGTTTACAGTAGGATGAGGGTTGCTATCGCGCCAGTAGTGCTCGTAGTGTCTGCTGTAATTACCGGCACTTCTAAAAAGGGCTTCATTTTTCCAAATAATATTACTAGAGAAGAAGGATCTTAAACTTAAACTTTTTAACGATACCACAAGCAAAACTGCAATCGTCGTTGAAGATTGGTTTGTTGCAGAGAATGTTTCCTACTTATTGTATTATCATCATCATCATGGGGTCGTCAGTCCTAAGACTGGTTGAACACGTACCTCCACTCTTTTCTATCCTGAGCTAAAATTCGCATTTTCCTAAAACTAGAACAACCCACATCCTTAACTATTTGTGAACAGTAATCTAACCTAGGCCTACCTCTACCCCTCCTAACTCCTGTTTCTGCCTTCAATATGTTTCTGACTAGACCTTCATGCCTGAGAAGGTGTCCTACCAACCTATCTCGCCTATTTCTTACTGACTTCCATAAAGTCCTCTGTTCTCCTATTTTTTTTTTTAATACCTCTTCATTTTTAACCTTCTCAATCCACGGTATCCTCATCATTCGCCTATAACACCACATTTCGAAGGCTTCTAACTTTTTCTTTACCGCCGCGCCCACTGTCCATGTTTCGCACCCGTACAACGCCATGCTCCAAACATACACCTTTAACAACCTTTTTCGAATTTCTAATTTANCTCTACCCCTCCTAACTCCTGTTTCTGCCTCTAATATGTTTCTGACTAGACCTTCATGCCTGAGAAGGTGTCCTACCAACCTATCTCGCCTATTTCTTACTGACTTCCATAAAGTCCTCTGTTCTCCTATTTTTTTTTTTAATACCTCTTCATTTTTAACCTTCTCAATCCACGGTATCCTCATCATTCGCCTATAACACCACATTTCGAAGGCTTCTAACTTTTTCTTTACCGCCGCGCCCACTGTCCATGTTTCGAACCCGTACAACGCCATGCTCCAAACATACACCTTTAACAACCGTTTTCGAATTTCTGATTTAACCGTTCGCGAGCACAGAAGTGACTTCTTTTTATTAAAGGCGACACGACCCTGTGTTATCCTCTGCTTTATATCCCTACTACTCCTTCCGTTCTGACTTATCTGACTTCCTAGATATCTAAAATCAGCCACTTCTTCTAATTTTTCGTCTCCTATCTTTATATTTGCTCTTTTCCTACTTTTTCTTTCCTTGAATACCAGTATTTTAGTTTTACTTTTATTTATTTCATACAGTACTGACCTGTCAGTACCGCTTCCATTTTATTTAAAGCTATCTCTAGGTCCTCCTTGTTAGATGCTAATACTGCTGTATCATCTGTAAATCTAAGCATACTAATCTTCTGCCCCTGCATATCTATCCCTATAGTTGTACTGTCTTTAATGATGAAAATACCCAAAGCTCGACGTCTTGAAATTCCAGAATTGGCTTCAATCGGACGATAGAAAATTGAAGGATTTACAGTTACTATTCCTATTACATTTACAGTCGTTTCTTCAGCAAAAAAAATTTTATTTCTTATGATACCATGATATTTCATTTCTTTATTTTTGCGATCACTAAGTTTTCAGATAGAATATATATTAGATATACGATTAAATAACAAAACAGCGTTCCATACACACGGTTTCAGTATAATAGTTGTTAGTCAGTATTCTTTGAAACTGTCACATGAAGATTGCGATTTCGGATTTGTACTGGTTAGCACCGAATAACGAGTATTTGACTGTCAAAAAACTGTAATATATCAAAACAAATGAAATTCAAACACCATTATTAGAAGGTATGCAAAGTCAAGTAATATTTGGAGTTTTTTTATTTACCGTGCAATCCACATTATGATCCCGAGTAAAAGGTACAACTACAGAAATTAAATGATGGCGTCCTCTGGGGTAAAGCAGTCCTGACGTAAACTAGTTCCACATTTGGATGTCCGGGTGGAACTACCTCGGGGAATGTCATAAACGGAACGTGGTAGTAACCATACCTTAGTAGAGAGGCGCGAATAACTGCGAGGCATTTAGAACAGTTAGTTTAACTTCCCATATGTAAAAAATCTTAACTAGAATTGTACAGACGAGAATGGAAAAAAGGGCGGAAGAACTATTAGGGGAAGATCAATTTGGGTTTAGAAGAAATAGAGGAACGTGGGGGGCCATTTTAGTCTTACGGGCAACAATAAAGAGAACGATAGATAGGAAAAGGAAAGAGTGGGTACATAGGACTTGTAGATTTAGAAAAGGCCTTTGTAAAATATTAAATGGGACAAGAAGTTGAATATACTTAAAAATGTAGGGATAAGGTACAAAGATAGAAGAGTGCTACTTAGTTTGTATAAAGAGCAACAGGCAGTTATAAAGCTGGGGCTACAACTGTAGGGATAGATAAAGAGGGGTAAAAGATTAGTATGCTTAGATTTGCAGATGTTATAGCAATAATAGCATCTAGCAAGGAGTTAGTTAGATACCTTTAAATAAAATAGAAGCGGTATTGGCAAAACAGTACTGTATGAAAATAAATAAAAGTAAAACTAAAATACTGGTATGCAAGGGAAGAAAAAGTAGGGAAAGAGCGAATATAAAGACAGAAGACGAAAATTAAAAGAAGTGACCGATTATAGGTATCTAGGATGTCAGATAAGTGAGGACGGAAGGAGGAGTAGGGATATAAAACGGACGATACCACAGGGTTGAATCGCCTTCAATAAAAACTTCTATGCTCGCGAACGGTTAACGGCGGAAGAGAAAAGGTTAAAAGTGTTCGAAATGTGATTACAGACGAATGATAAGGATTCCGTGGCCATAGAAGGTTAGAAATGAAGACATATTAGAAAGAATAGGAGAATAGAAGACTCTGTGGCAGTTAATTAGGAATAGGGGAGATAGGTTTGTAGGACACCTTCTCAGGCATGAAGGTCTAGTGAGAGATTAGAGGTAGACCTAGATTAAATTCATCATCTTTATCATAAGGCCGTCAGTCTTAAGATTGGTTGGACACGTACCTCCACTCTTTCCTATCCTGAGCTAAACTTCGCATTTCTCTAAAACTAGAACAACCCACATCCTTAACTATTTGCATCTAGGTCTACCTCTACCCCTTCTAACTCCTGTTTCTGCCTCTAATATGTGTCTGACTAGATCTTCATGTCTGAGAAGGTGTCCTACCAACCTATCTCGTCTATTAGATAAGATTACTGTTCGCAAATAGCTAAGGATGTGGGATGTTCTAGTTTTAAGGAAATGCGAAGATTAGTTTAAAATAAGAAAGAGTGGAGGTCCGTGTTCAACTGAGTTTAGAACTGACGACCTTAAGATGATCATGATGAATCCTTTTTACCAAAAAGGACTAGGTAGTTTGACGATGAATAATTCATTAGTTTTGTCTATTAGAAAGTGGTCAAGTTTATTCAACAGTTCAACGTCTCCATTTTCTTATGTCGTTTGTTAAAAGATATTTGCTGTTATAAACGGTCCTCTGTATACTGTACGTAACGCAAAGGGGAGCCTTTTACGTAAATAATTAAGCGTCCTAAAATGTGAAAATATTAATGATTCCACTAACAAGTAATTCTTATTATTACAGAAATACGTTTTACAAAGGACACGCAAATCAGTCAGTTTCCATATCATGTTGTCCTTCAGTTTAACGACACCACACTCCTGCCAGGAAATGGAAAGAGCGAGGTATGTGAGTAATTATAAGTAACATGCAAAGCTATTTTTTTAAAACGCACATGCTTTTTACGTAATCCTCAATATTCTCCTTAGTTGGCGTAACAATATTCGGAACAGAATGTCCGTCGGAATCGCCTTTGATATGAGGATGTCTAAAGACCCTCCTTTCTATATTTAAACATCAAATGATGCGATCTACCACTCCGTCTGGTACATTAACTTTTTAAGTAATTTAAAGCATATGTTTTGTACGATAATGTATTACAATGGTGAGAGGTTTACTATGAAAGGTTTGCCATTAAAACACCTGTTTCCCCTTTTATATTACATATTCAACACAATCATCGTGAGATCAATTTATGCTGAAAGAACAAAGGCTTTCACGACCGGAATCCATAGTAGAATGAAGATTCGGGCTATAGGGCCGTGGTCTAAGTGAACTATTCTGTCCAGACGTTTCGTCAGCTACTGCGGCTGACATCCTCAGTGGTAGTGCTGCGTTGACAACGTGAATGTAGATTATATCTCGAAGACTCGACAGCGACACTACTACTACTGAGGATGTCAGCCGCAGTAGCTGACGAAACATCTGGACAGAATAGTTCACTTAGACCATAGCCCTATAGCCCGAATCGTCATTCTACTATGCTGAAGGACTTAAACTAACAAACAAATGATTAACAGTAAGTATAAACAAGCAACAAATTATTAGGTAGGAAACACGAGTCATTGAGGGAGATTAAGTTAAACGGTCGTAACTTTTCTCTTCCTAAACCATCGGCTGTATGGGGATCAGGTGGTTCGTTCTCTAAGGGATGACCCAACGCCCGTCCATGGTGTACCCGACGATTTCCGAACTATATGGACCAGTTGAGCACCTCTTCCTTCCCGCTTCACGCCCACTTCGCGGACCTCACTTCATCTCCTCTTTCCTCTTTGTTTTTTGTTTAAATTATTCTCGAGGAGGGCAATTTTCAAAAGATATCTCCAGAAGGGAGGTAGTGTCGGACTTTTACCGACTAAAACCGTTTCTCGAGTGGGGAGATCAACCAGAAGGTTGTACATCCTGAGAAAGAAATGGAAATGTTGGGTGTGGAAGAACTAAGACGGAAGTATTTGTGGTAGAAAACGTCGAAAATAAATGTCTCACCTCTGATGTGATGGGTAGGCACTCGCGCTAAAGAGTGAAGTCCTCTTTCCTCATTTACTTTTGGTCTTTATAGGACCCCATAAAGTGTTTGCCTTCGTGATCGCCATATGGAACTTTTGGAGTTTTGCATCGACCCACATTGACCACACTTCTGTGCAGCGGTTTCGCAAAGTTAATCCAATATGTCACGGAACCATAACAAATGCAGTTGCGTACGATAATTCCACGTTTTGATAGTTACGCACATTTAATTCCGGGAAAGGAAATTATATTTTTGAATTGTAGATTCGCTTGGCACTTGGTGAAACAAATTAAAGTAAAGGAATTAAAACACTTTTCATGTTTCACAATGTTCCATTTATTTCTCTGACGACCGTTTCGGTGTTTAAACCATTTTCAAAGAGTATACAATATTTAAAATTTACTAAATATTATAGTATAAACTTGTTCCTTAAATACTATTGTATCTTATCATTGACTACCTGAATGTTTCCGTTTAATAAGGGTGATATATCGAAATGTAGTTGTTCATTAACAATGGGAAGTCCCAATAACTTTGCTTTGTTTATTTCATAAATTTCCAACATATTCAAACGTTTACCTTTATTACATTGATGTAAAAATTTTCTATATCTAAAGTATGCTTAAAATCTAGGCAGTGTTGGGCTATGCCCGTACATTTATTACCTTTTTCAATTGATTTTTTAGGTTCTTCTAAACGTGTTTTTAAAGATCGTCCAGCTGACCAAAGTAAAACGAATTACAATCTTTACAGCTTAGTTTATAAACTCCTGACTTATTCAACAATTTTCTTTATTGTTTACTAAAAAGGACTTTAAATTATTTTTATTCACACATATTGAATTAAGGTTACATTTTTAAACGATTGCAAACTTTTTTACTTAATTGTGGTATATCTGGAAGTGCAAAGTAAAAATTGTGAAGGGTTAATTGTTTTTGTTTTTTATTTATTAATTTATCAGTCAAAGAAGTTTCATATCCATTGTTCTTTGCTAAAGTTTTAATTAAACGTATCTCTTTTTCAAATTGAGATTTGTTTAAAGGTAAACTAACTAACCTATGTATAAATGAATAGAAGACACTAATTTTAATACTATTATTTTGTCTAGATTTGGCGTGAGGTAATATATCTGTAAAAGTGGGTTTTCTAAATATATCAAAAGTGATTTTTTCTTTTTCGGTAGATAAGGTCAATTCTATAAAGTTGAGAGAAGAGTCGTTTTCTATTTCTAGAGTAAAATCAATACTAGGATAAAATGAATTAAGATAATTTAAAAAAGAATCTGTCTTCTAGTTCCAGTCCAAATAGAGAAAATATCATCGACATATCTCGTCCAATAAAAGACATTTTTTATCAAGGGATTATTAGAGCTAAATAATTTTGATTCGAAATTTTCCATAAATATTTCACTTAGTAAAGGGGACAAAGATGAACCCATAGGTAATCCGTCAAATTGTGAATAAAAACGGCCATTAAATTTGAAGTAACTTTGTTTTATACAGACTTTAAGGAGTTTTAATAGTTCTGCGTTTTGTTTCAAATCTAAGTTACTAGAATTGATTAATTCTTCACATACCTGTAGTAATTCTGAAGTTGGGATAGAGGGAAATAAGTTTTTTACGTCGAAAATTGCTTTCTTGGTAGATTCAACTGTTTAAGTTGTTTAACAATTCGTAAGGAGTTTTTGATTGAATATTTAGATTCAAAGTTAACTAAATTTGGAAAAATTTCGTTCATTTTCTTACATAATTTATAGGCTGGTGCATTTGTGTAAGATACAACCGGCCACATTGGACAATTTAATTTATGACTTTTTGGTAAACTGTACAAGAAAGGGACGTTCGGATTCATAACGACTAGAGAGTATAACTCTTATTCAACCAAGATACTGTTTGAATCTTTATTTAGCGATTTTATTTCAGACTGAAATTTATTTGTAAGGTCATTTTTAATTTCCTTAAATTTACTGCTATTTATAAGTTCAATGTAAATCTGTCTATCTAAAATAGTTATTGTATTCCCCTTATCTGCCTTGCTAAGGATTAGGTCGTGCTTACTTAATTTTTGTTTTATTGATTTGATGGTTTTTAAATCATGAACATTTGACTTAAAATATGTTTTTCTCTAAGTCTATCAACAGGGTTTTCAATTTGATTTAGCGCTATTTACTGTTAATATATTTGCATCTTTTTTGTTCGAAATATCTGGACAATATTTTAAACCTTTTTGTAATAGGTTAAGTTCATCTTTGTTAAAGTTTATGTTGCTTAAATTTTCTACACGTTTATAAAATTTGAACTCACGTTGATCAATTACTCCGTTGGGACAAAATTTCTGCTCCTCTTGAAGTTTTTTTGAAATAAGTTTCTCCAATTTCTGGGTTGGTTAAAGGAAATTTCTTCTCTAGTCATAATCAATGATATCAAACTCCCAGTTTGAATAATGACGGAATAATTCTGTGTGGATTAACTTCAGATGGAGTGAAAGATTATTCCTAATTGAAAACCATTTGTTTTTTTCTATATCCAACCAATAAACGTACGCCTGCTAGACTGCTTGTTTAGCTTCTTTAGATTGGTGATTACATTTTATCTTCATGAAGATGGGAAGTACTTTTTGTTTTTTGCACTGTGTTGTAAACCAAATATAGTTATTGCATTATTATATTTTTGGAAATTATGAACACTATGTGACAGTAATATAGGCGGAATCTGGGCCCATTTCCTTGATATAGGAGGCGAAAAGAATGCCACCCTAACCGCTTCATCTTAACGGTATAATTCACTTAAAATAGGAAAAATAGTGGCAAAAAGAAATTCATGGCACATTTTCCTGTGCGTCAAAAATAAGTGAACATTAATCGAATATAACAAAATACAATATGACCCGACCAAAATTTATGCTACTATTTCTCCAAAACGAAGCGGTTTGAACCAACAGTTTTTCGATTTCTCAAAATGGGCTCACATTCTTTCTATCATCATCATCATAGGGTCGTCAGTCCTGAGACTGGTTGGACACGTACCTCCACTCTTTCCTATCCTGAGCTAAACTTCGCATTTCCCTAAAACTAGAACAGCCCACATCCTTAACTATTTGCGAACAGTAATCTAATCTAGGTCTACCTCTACCCCTCCTAACTCCTGTTTCTGCCTCTAATATGTCTCTGACTAGACCTTCATGCCTGAGAAGGTGTCCTACCAACCTATCTCGCCTATTTTTTATTGACTTCCATAGAGTCCTCTGTTCTCCTATTCTTTCTAATACGTCTTCATTTCTAACCTTTTCTTTTCCACCGCGCCCACTGTCCATGTTTCGTACCCGTACAACGCCGCGCTCCAAAAATACACCTTTAACAAGCTTTTTCTATATATCGTATGAAAAAAATGCTCTAAATTCTTTTAAAAGCTGATATACCATGCGACAGAAGGTTGTTATGATGTTTCTTTTGCGTGTCAGCCCCCTGACCATTTAGTACGTATATATATACCTACATAGTTACTAGTAAAATCTGCTTGAGGATGTCATTGTATGGAGAGGCAATTGTAGACTATATAAATACTTTTTGGGAACTCTAATTAATTTAAATATTTTTCTTGACAGCTAACTTGTTTTACTACTTTATTTTATTTAAACAGCTATATTAAATCTCAATTTAACTATTCGCTGTTAGTAGCATTTCTTTTTCCAATTGCATATTTATTTTAATTGTTATTTTACAATTACACTGACAGTACAAGAGTTTGTATCGGAATTCAACGTCGCGTCGTCTGGAATTTGAATAGAAGGGGTTGGTTTTAAGCAAATCGACAACTTACTGAGAACAGGGGTAGATGTGGGTGACAGATCTCTATTTTTATTTTGAAATGTACATCTTGATACTTGATACGAAATCGACATGAGGTGAAACAAAAACACCACGGAAAAGAGAGAATGAGACAAAAGTTGTTGTAAAAGTACATGAAACATTTTGATTGTTTTTATGATTTTCTGAAAAAAAAAGAACAAACATTATGTATTTTCAAAAGAGAAATCACTTGGTGATCCTGAATGCGATCTTGGCCTTTGCCTTCGAGGTTATTTAAAGCTGAAGTCATTTTTTAATAATGTTTTCTCTGCAATAATTTTTGTCTACTTCGCTGTTGTCTGTCATCCCCTTTTGTTCCATATTATACGATACATCAATCCTTCATAAATTCGATTAAATATTCTGAGGTGTAGGTACATTTCCGTAAGTTTTCAAATACTATCTGGATGATGTAATTACAAAAACAATAGGGAGTCTAACTTTCTGTATCTACCCTTTATCTTCAGTGGCCTGTCCGCCTGGTAAGTAACGTACTTGCCTACTCTCCACTACCAGATGACGTTAAAGTCTTGTACCGAGCTTCCGATCATAAGGTTTCGTGGGCAATCCAGTTTTAATGATGCACTTTGCCTTCTCTAAATATTTCATATTACGTATCTAAGTAACAAATTTCCCGCTTTCGTGATCAGATTACCTCCCACCCTCTATTACCGTTTTCATTCGGAACTAAGCTGGCACGTAATTGAGCGCTTTAAACTGCAAACTACAATATAATCGCTTATGTGGAATATATGAAACCTGCGTGAGTTGTGTACTAACCATATCGTACTTTATATGTATATAGGCTAGGTATTTGCTATGTATCTACACATGTACAAATAACGCTAACTGCGGGTCATAACAAAAACATTTCGATGCGTGAATCTGCCATTTACTATGCAGTCGAACATAAAATACGGAAAATGTGAAGCGTTTTTACTGTTATATACCAGCATGCTTTTTTACAATCCTTTCCTGGATTGCAAATTGTCCAGTCATTTGTACGAGGCATGTTTCCAACGTTCTGGGAATTGTGCTATAATTAAATTACGCAGAACTTATAGGCTATGTTACTGGTGCAATATTGTTCAGTCTGATTTAGGTGTTTGACTGGTATGAATGCGTTTCCATATTACTGTTTTTCTAAACGTGGAAAACGCAGCAAAAGAGGTGCCAAAATATCAAAAATTATTCAGCGTCTGCAAGGAGTAATTGGTAAGTCTGCAGAATCCAATCACTAGAAGACGATCCATGCAGTGGGCGCCCACACACGTCGGTAAATGAAAGAAACTTTACTGCCGTCGAAGACCTACTGAAAAAGAACAGGCGAATGACAATTCGTCAAATTAGTGTGTGCCTAGGAATAGGTACACGACAAGTTCATTACATCTTCCATGATTGTTTGGGTATTAGTAAGGTTTCGGCACGCTGGGTGTCAAGGCTGTTGAGACCAGAACAGAAACTCAGTTGTCAACTTCAACAGCTCTTAGCCCTTTACGGTGATGAATTTTGGCAACAAATAATAACCACTGACAAAACGTGAAGGGACTCCACTGAAAGAAAAACGAAGAACGGTTTGAACGATTTACGATGGGAATTGCTTGCGCACCTACCTTATTCCCTGATATTGCACCCAATGATTATCATCTGTTCCCAGATTTAAAAAAACCTTTACGGGGTGTTCGATTTGATAGTTTAACTGACGTAAAACGTAACATAAATAGGTGGATTGAGGAGACACCGAAAAAGTTATTTGAGGCTTAATAAAATTAGTTTATCGTTGAGATAAATGTATTCAGTTTTTAGGGATTGCAAGGTGAAACGACAAAATAAAACAAATGAAATCAAACGGGACTAACAACTTAACAATATATTTACAAAACTGGAACAATAAAATTAGAAGTGAAAAAACTGAGAGTAAAACTAGTTGAAGACTTAGCAGATTAATTGAATTGAACTGTAGAAAACCGAATTAGGAAGTGTTAATGTTTTGGAAATGAAAATGTTAGAAAAACTATTAGGGCGGAGCTAGAAGCATTTAGATGAAAGTAGGGAACCAATTAGAAGAGAATAAAATCTGGAAATGTGAATATACAAAATACTAAGAAATAGACAGATAGAATGTTAACCCTAAACCGCTGAAGAAACCTATCATTAAAAAGCAATTAAGAAGGGACAATAGTTATTGACATCATGCAGTTAGTACGTGAAGTTGAAATGTTAAAAGGGATTATAGAAAAGTCCAAGTAATAAAGTTATTTGCAGAGAACACAATAGATAGGTACATACACAAAAGATTTGAAATAGAAATATTAAGACAGATATTTACATAATGAGAATAACAGAACAATACAACACAATTTGAATAGAAAATTTGAAAAGATATTTACAAGCAAGAATAATAAAAATAGCAATATGTACAGAAATATTTAAACATGATATGGCGGCCAGGTATGCGCGGCCACAAGTTAAATGGATATTGTATTGAAAAACTACTTTGTAATAGAAAATACTACAAATGACGCAGTAAACGCCACCTGTAGTACGATGCTACATTTTAGGATTATGTATGCTCCAACAAGGTCCATTTATATGTATGGATATCTACTTGCTGAAACGAATCCCGGCGTAGCTCACCTCAACGTGGTAGGCACGTTACCATAATCAAATAAAATAATTCGAAGTGGTCTGTATTCTGTCGAAACTGGCAGACGCGGATCGCGATTTCGACCTTTTTGGGTATCATCAGCGCGTTGCAGGCAGCTCCGACAGAACACAGACCAACTTTTACCTTCTGCCTTAACAGCGCGTTTTAGAAAATGCTACAAATGACGCAGTACACGCCATCTGTAGTACGATGCTACATTTTAGGATTACGTATGCTCCAACATAATCGAATAAATGTAATAGTGACGAAAATTAACAAAATAATAAAAATTATAGCTAAATTTCCAGAACTTCCCTGGTATAATTCAATGTAGCTTATTCCTGGCCGACAATCGTTTAGTACCGTAATAAGTTGAGAGCAAAAGATCCGGGACCGCTTGTTTATTTATATTTGCTGATTTTTGTTATACATTGTCAGGCAATCACCCTCGTTTCCCCAATTGTATAGCAGAGACTTAAGAATAACTTTAAACTTGTGGGAGTTTCATTTGTCATCAGTTACTGATGCTGATAAGCGGGCAGTCCCTCCACTACGCTTTCTGCAGCTTCCCTTAAGGAATCGCAAGAATGGGTGGATGATGGTTGGGATGAGAAAGATGAAGACAAATTATTATCTGAGGAATATTACAGCCCCAGCATTTACTTAAGTGATTGAAGGAAACCACAAAAAGCTTGGACTAGCGCAGATAGACTCCGAATCGAACTCGGCGACAACGTAAAAGTTGACGAGTATTGGGGTGGGGATAGAGTTTTATAAATAAAGTTCGGGGCTCGGGAAAAATTAAAAAACAAAAATTTATTAATTTAACCACTTTAAACAAGGACATTAATCAACTGAACTATTGTCTTCATAAAAACTAGATACTAGTGAACCTAAAACAAAAACAGTCCGATACAATGAGTAACAAAAAACAACAATATTTCTAACTTATCTGACAAAGATGATAATTTCTGCGACGCCCTTTAAATTAGAGACACCTCTTCCCGCTCTAGATCTGATAACCAAAGAATTAGCCGTTCTTCGCTATTCACACCAGTCAATAGTCTTTGAAATCGCCGGTGTTCACTACCGCATCTCCCCAACTTCTGTCTCTTCTATTCTCCACCGCACGTACTTGTCCTTCTTCACTGTTTCACACCCAATCATATCTTACCACCTCATAACTACATCACGTTAAAATAACCATATAAGATAACACATAAAACATACAGTCGTGGTCAAAGCGGTTGAAATTTTCAGTTTTCAGTTAAAGATAGTAGGCAAAAAAGGATGAGTAAAATGCCATAAAGGCGATCGATTGGAATATTTAAGAAGCAGGATGTTGTAAAATTCCTTAGTTTCTTTATTAACTCTACAAGAATGACTTGATGATGATTTTTCAACATCTTTGAATAAATTGAGCTACATGACTGTTGAAAGGATTCTAAAGGACGTCGATATCAAATAAAAGCGATCATAAAACCTTTTCATGAATCAAAAATCTACAAAGCAGCCATGAGAAAAGCTGATGCTGCGGAACATCAAGGCTAGAAAAAGTTACGAATGATGAAATTCAGAATAGGTAAATAAAAGAAAAAATTGCAGTATAAACAGAATCTACATGATTAAAAAGGTACGGATAAGTATATGCTTATCTCTTCTATCGATCAGGCAGTTGTCATTTTTCTACCTAAAGAAGCCGCACATCACACTGTGGTGAAATAATGATTGTAGATTTTTCTATCAATAAAAGAATTTTTGTAACTTGGTGTTTTGACTGTGCGTTCTGGAAGTAACTATCGAAGAAATTGTTAGAATATGCACAATAGTTTTAATTGAATTGAAATTTTGTTTGGAACGAACACAGATTATCTAAACCTGGTATAACCTCGATTACGATTTCTATTCAAATAACGTTACAAAACTTTGTCGGGGTTGGTGGTGAAGGTAATCCTTGGAGTCGTTAAGGATCAAGAAGTTCGTTAAAGTGAAAACTCTTTACATTGTCGTCAAAGTAACATTTTGCCAAGTGTAACAAGAAACTTGTCTGTTCTACAACGAATTATGTAACAACTACTGCAATTCGCAGAACACTTACCGTTTGCAACAATTTTTAATTAAAGAATTGTAATGTTCATGTGATCGAAAGCTTTTCAGTATCCACTAAACTGAAGAACTAATTAAGATTTTTGTTGAAATTTTTTCTTCTACCTTGTATTTTTGTTCATTAAAAAATCAATTTATGCATTGGAGAAAGAACCAATTTATGCATTGAAGGAAGGGTAAGTTCTCGAGTTTTCATAACTCTTACAACTATCGACACTATTTTCTTCAAAAGATCGTATGTATGACAGAAAATTTTAGCATTTAAGACAATTATCATGCCGAAAAATTGAAAAATTTGTACTTAGAAGAATTATTTAAAAAAAGTGTGAGCAACACCAATACGTAACACGCCAGATATAGACCAAGACCGAGACTCTATCAGCAAGACTGAGAGTAAGACCGAGACTATATCAGCAATACCGAGACAAAGAGTGAGACTAGAAGATTAAGACCAAAATCAAGACTAAAAGTATTTGAGCAAGACTAAGACCAACACCAAGACCAAGACTGAATAAACACGACCAAAATGAATACCAAGACTGGGACTCTTGCTCTGCTAATCACTAAATGCGATTGTCATTTTCGGAATCTTCACAATACCAACCTGAGATAAAAATGTTCAGTCTCTCAGAGTCTCTGAAAGCGAGACTCGAGTCTCTGTTTCTCATCGAGTCTCTCTGGTGTCGCTGAGAGAGACTGTCGACAGACTGTCAAAAAAAATGTTTAACGTCTCTGAACGAGAGACTCGAGTCGCTCATGGAGAGATTAGTGATGTCCTAATAGACATGGTTAAAGTTCAACATATTTCAGAGATCCCAGTCTTTCTACAAGACACTCGAGTCTCTCAATTTTTTAGTTTTTCTCTGTGAGAGACTCGAATCTCTGAATTAACAATTTTATCGTTCCGAGTCTCTCATACAGAGACTGTGAGAGATCCATAAAAACACCTAGGCAATAACTGAGAGACTGAGAAAGACTGTGAGAGACGCTCTCAATGACGCTGAAAGACTCTGAGAGACTAAAAATTTTTGTCAAGGAGAGTAGCTTAATCTTTAAACCAAGTGAGTCTGATTCATCCGTTAGATTCATTATCTTCATTATCATTATCATGTCGCCTGTCCTAATACTGGTTGAACATGTACCTCCACTCTTTCCTGTCTTGCAAATCGCATTTCCCTAAAACTACTATAGAACAACCCATATCCTTAACTATTTGCGAACACTAATCTTATCTAGGTCTACATCTACCCCTCCGTTTCCGTTTCTGCCTCTAATATATCTCTGACCAGACCTTCATGCCTGAAAAGCTGTCCTATCAACCTAACTAGTTTGTTTCTTATTGACTTCCGTAGAGTCCTATGTTCTCTTAATCTTTCTAATACCTCTTCAATTCTAACTTTCTCTATCCACGGTATCCTCCACTCCTGTAACACTACATGTCGACCTCTTCTTTTCCGCTGCGCCCACTGTCCATGTTTCGCACCTGTACACCACCGTGCTCCAAACATCTCTACTTTTAAAAAATTTAATTTCCCTACTTGCCTCATTGTCTTAATATTCGACGCTCCGACTCGTGAAATGTTGCACCTACCCCTATTGCACTTATTGATGACATCCTCCGAGGTAGGACATCCGAATGGGCGACTTTTTTACGTCCGGAGTGCTTTACCCCAGAGGACACCATCATTTCAGTTCGGTTTGTTTTTCTTGGGATATCGTATTGTGGTGGTTTCCCGTTGCCTTATACATCGCAGTATTATGCATCACAGTGCCATACCGATCCTCGTGATCTCTACCACCCTGAGTACTGAAAGAGCTGCTGCTCTCTTTCAGGGACTTGTCTTAGGCTAGTTTCTCTTTAAGAACCTTTCTCCCCCATCCGGCTCCCTAAATCATCTTTAGATTATGCGCTAGAAAAAAATGACTAGCAATACTATTTCTGGAAACTGCGAATGCAGTTCTCTCATAGTTCTAGAATTCAAATCATTCCAATATCTGTATGTGTTATATTCGCCGATGTAGCCGAAGTTGTAAGTCGAATATAAAAAATTGGGTTTGTCCACGATGATCTGGCATTGTGATTAAGGTTTTGCACGAGAAGAATGAATGAATGAATGAAGGATGAAATCGATGTTTTTTCAGATCATGCGACGACTTTTATGTGTAGCTTCAGAAATTGATTCCAATTTTTTGGGACTTGATGTGGAATCCAAATCAACATGTCCCACAATTACAACCTCCAATACGTCTTCTTCAGTAAAAATGTGTCCTTTTTCATGTTTTTCGTAAGCGATAGATCCAAGCCTTGAATTTAGATAACAAATTTCTTACGTAGACGTAGTTGGGTTCTTATTAGGATACGTATGATTAAAAATCCTTGCAGTTTCTCGAGGCATACGAGGGTGGATTGATAAGTTTCCGGCCTGACCAAGAAAAACAAGGTTTTTAAAAATTTTTTTTTTTTATTTCTCAACATAATCTCCTCCAAGGCTGATACATTTCTCATAGCGGTGTTCCAGTCTATTAATGCCATCTCTATAGACTGATTCGTCAAGCTCCTCAAAATAACCATTTACAGCTTCGATTACTTCTTCATTGTCCGCAAATCTCTTACCGCCAAGCCATTTTTTGAGATTAGGGAACAGAAAATAGTCACTCGGGGCTAGGTCTGGAGAGTAAGGAGGGTGCGGCATCAATTCAAACTTTAGATCGTTGATTTTAGCCGTCGCAACGATTGACGTGTGCGCTGGTGCGTTATCGTGATGAAACAAGATTTTTTTCTTCGCCAGATGAGGTCGTTTAATTTTCACCTCGTGGCTCAAACGTTGCAATAAGTCTGCGTAGTATTGACCAGTGATAGTATTACCCTTTGCAAGGTAATCAATGTATATAATACCTCTTGCATCCCAAAAAACAGTAGCCATAACCTTGTTCGCCGAAAAAATTGTTTTTGCCTTCTTTGGAGTTGGTTCCCCTGGTCCAATCCACTGTTTAGACTGTTCTTTGGTTTCAGGAGTGTAGTGGTGGACCCACGTTTCGTCAACGGTTACGAATCGACGCAAAAATTCGCTTGGATTACGCTTATACAATGACAAATTTGCGGTAGAAATGTTTTTTCGAATCAATTTTTGGTCGACTGTTAGCAAACGCGGCACCCATCTTGCACAGAGCTTTTCCATATGCAAATGTTGGTGCAAAATATGTTGCACACGTTCATATGACATCTTACAGGTCTCAGCTATCTCACGCACTTTCAATCTGCGGTCTCCCAGCACTATTTGATGAATTTTTTCGATCATATCTGGAGTTGTGACCTCAACGGGGCGTCCTGAGCGAGGCCCATCAGAGGTGCTCACACGACCCTTTTTAAACTCGGAAACCCACTGCTTAACGGTTGAATATGACGGGGAGGATGTCCCCAGTGTTGAGTCCATCTCTTTTTTAATTTCCTTCGGCGTTAACCCCTTCAAATAAAAGTATTTGATGACAGCACGATTTTCCTGCTTTTCCATTTTTACGAAAACCACAGAGGCGTCTTGTTCAGCGTGCTGTCAAACCTACACTAGCAAGGAGATCGGGCTGAAACTATAGCTACAAGCTATCCAAGGATGGTACTATAGAATGTCACCTCAAGGTAGGCCTAGTGGCGTCATCTCTTGGTTAGGCCGGAAACTTATCAATCCACCCTCGTATTTCATTGTTCATAAAATACGGAGGCAATTTCTGTACTCTCTGCAATACAGGAGGCTATGACGATTAGGATAATTTACTTCAAAATTACCTAACAGTAAAAAATTAACAACCAACACCTTCTAAGTTAACTCGAACAATAAAAGAGAATAATGCCCGACAACACTAACATTAAAAGGTTATAACGGCTGATAATGGTAACAGTAAAAATAGCTAACAACGCTAGCGATGCGTTAGCAGTTAAAAATCATATTAATGATCGACAATGACAGTTAGCAGTTAAAAATCATATTAATGATCGATAACGACAGCAATTAAGAATGTGATGGTCAACAACAATGTACAATTGCAATAAACATCCCTTTTCTCGATTTATTCCACCTGAGTTTCTAACTGGGTCTTCGCAATAATTACAGCACAGTACAATATGAATGTGTCAACATGTCTATAAAGAGAATTAAAATACTGCTAAACCTATATGTCACTTGAACCACTCGTGTAATTTAAAATTCTTGAAAAGGTTGTTACCCTGTTTAGAAGGACGACTTTACATTCCAGAACTTGCAAGCAAAAGGTCTCCCCCTTGAAGGCAAAATCGGCTTGTTTCAGGGACTTCCGAAAAAAGAATGTCGTGGAAAATTTTAAGTACACAATCCTGTATATTTTAATGACACCATTCTTTTTTTTAAGCTCAATCATCTAATCATGCTTTTTTTAGTCATTTAAGTTGGTTATCCCCAATTAATCTTTCATTATAACGGTTGAGGCTTTCACGATCGATGCCCGTAATCGTTGTTGATTTCCGCCAGGTCGCCTACACACCAAGACTATCTAATTTATTTCTAGTTTTATTCCACAATTGAATTTTAAACATTAACTAGGTAACAAATACGAAATGAGATTAAATTAATACAATTTCTCATTTTCAACTACCTCAGGTTGATTTGTTGCTGTTGTCACACCCTTGCCGCGAATCAATCTCGGGACCTTTGACTTTACGCAGCAATGCTCTGACTATTAAGCTACGAGAGATGACAACATGTTGTCATGAAACGCTTTGACATTTAGTAGTGGACAACATGTTGTCATCTCTCATAGCTTAATAGTCAGAGCATTGTTGCGTAAAGTCAAAAGTCCCGAATTCGATTCCTGGCAATTTTCTCTCATGAATCTGAGGTAGATTATAGTGATTAAACAATAGAAAATTAATTTTCACATTTATATTTCATACTAGCTTCGCTCGCAAAACTTAATATTGTTTCTTCATAAAACCTTTTAACTCCCAATTCATCCTTACAACGTTTTAATTTTATGTAATGTCGCCATCTTAGATTTCAAATACAAACGTAGCAACAACATTTCATCCTTAAGGGTTGATTTTTAAAAACTGCCAAAACACGTATTTGCTAAATTTCAACAATGAGCAACCTTCGAGTAAATCCGAGTACAAAT
>NW_020442443.1:169473-186672 GCF_000699045.2 Agrilus planipennis
AAAAATACAGACTTTGCAAGGTGCATGCAAAGTCTGTATTTTTAGCCTCTGTTATTCCCTTTCGTAGAAAGCTAGACTATAACATAAATTGAATATGTTCAAATGTTAATGTGACAATTCGTTTTCAATTTTTTAACCACTATAAAAACCTTATGGTTAATGAGGGAAAATTTGTTGTTGATGTTGTTGTACACTCTCACCGGGAATCGAACCCCGGACCTTTGGCTTTACGCACCAAAGCTTTGACTACTAAGCTACGAGAGATGGCAACAGCAACAACGGCAAACCGTACACATTTTCCCTTATTAACCTAAGATAGTTTATAGTGAATAAAAAATTGAAAACACATGTTCGCATTAATATTTGATATTAACCACTAATAAATGTCAAAGTGTTTCATGACAACATGTTGTAATCTCTCGTAGCTTAGTGGTTAAAAAATTGAAATTGAATTTTCACATTAATAACCCTAGACAAAAATTTCCAGTCTCTTTCCAGTTCCTCAGAGTCTTTCAGAGTCTTTCAGCGTCTCTGAGAGCGTCCCTCACAGTCTCTCAGTTATTGGCTAGGTATTTTTATGGATCTCTCACAGTCTCTCTATGAGAGACTCGAACGATAAAATTGTTAATTCAGAGATTCGAGTCTCTCGTTCAGAGACTGGATTGGAAATGAGGATCTCTCTATGAGCAACTAGAATCTCTCGTTGAGAGACGCTAAACAATTTTTTTGACAGTCTCTCAACAGTATCTCTCAACGACCAGAGAGACTCGAGTCTCGCTTTCAGAGACTAAGAGACTATGAACATCTTTATCTCGGGATAATGTGAATTATATAACCAAAATTAATAAAAAATGGTAAATAATGTAACTGTTTAATATGGTATGGTTTTGTTCAACGTGTGTTATTCCAGATGCTTGATGAAGACTCAATAAGGGAGTCGAAACGTCGCAGAAATAATACTGTAATTATTGTTTAGCATCTTGATTTGTTCACATTCCTGATATACAATGATTTATATTTGTTTCTGGATGATAATATTCAATATTTTTGAAGTATATTTTATTTCCTGCCGTAATATCTAATTTTGTATGATAAATATCATATATTCCCGCTTATCATCTCGTTATAAATTGAGGCAGTAGGAAGAACGTTCTGTATGTCTTTTAATAATTAATCCCTCAATAACGTTACTATAGTATAATCTATTGTAAAAAATTAATTAAACACGTTTTCTTTATGGTACTTGCCAATGTGGTCATACGATGTGCCTGAGAAAATTGCGGCTTTAGATTAATCGTTCAGCAGATATGAGGGTAAACTAGAAATTTACGTAAACGCGATCGTGTGAATGCTTGCAATCGCTTTAATGAAATGTTTAAGTAAAACGGCCTGCGTGTTTAGAATTGTAATGATTTCATTTCTCAGTTTATGAGTAGTAATTCACTTGCTCATAGACTCTCTGAAAATATTAAATATGCAAATTTTTAATTTTTTAGAGTTAAATAGATGAAAGCATTTCATAGCGGAGTACTTAAATATTCAAGGAATTTGATTAAATATTTTCTAGCTCGTAATGAAAAAGTTCAATACCCTGTGCTACATACGCACAAAAATATTATTATTATTTCGAATTGATATACGCCAGCTGTATAAAACTGAAAACTACAAGATGTTGTGGTGTGCTAATAAATACCATGATCCAAAATTCTTAGAAAACGATTGGAAAATTTCCCTTACTAGATGAATCCAAAGCTAAACAAACAATGGATTCCACTTTTTCTCTTACAACATGTAAACGACTAGAAACAAAATGGGATTGTAAATATTTTGATATAAAATGATTGATTTTGATCTTACATCAATAAAATTATTTGCAACCCTAGTTTGGCTCTGATCTCACGCTAAACAAACCGTTTTGGCATCAGTGTCTTTTTTCTAATGAAAACGGGTGACAAAGGCAAATAAAGAAGCATACAGAAGAATTATTTGTTGCTGAACTGAGAAAACTATAACATAACAAAAAGATTGAAAAACTGTATCTCAATCGCTGCAAACAGAAAAATGTGAATCATACTCAATCTTCGCAGCTGGTGATATACTGCAAACACAATTATTGGTCTAGAAAAGCTCCAAAACTGAAAAATTGAGAAAATGCCTGCAAGGTTTTCTTAGAAAATATTTTATATTTGAGTGAATGTAGATAATTAAATAGGTACTAGAAAAAAGTATTTTACATTTGACATTTAAAATACAAATAGGAAATCTGTTTTGTATTTTACACTTGAAATAACAAATAAAAAAAGTATTTGCATTTTCCATTTAAATACTTTTAAACACCCGTTTTGAACAACTCTGGTCCTAACCACGTAATACCTTTGATAACCCCATACAGTTAATATTATTGTATCTTCAATTTCATAAGTAATTCCCGTCGTAATGTCTTTATTTTATGTAAGTGTGTTAATGGCGTTTTCCAATCTATCTTTTGTCCAATAAAATTTAAGTATCACAACCTATTTTTTCTAACACCAACTACCTAGATAATACCATCATAAAAAATACTATAGGATCATTCGGGTAATTCACATTCAATAATAAAACTTTATTATCAAATCCATACCATCATATTCCATAAAAGGGTGTAGACTTTCGGAACTCAAACCCGTCTGTATATACCCTAAATTTTATAATCTTGCAAATAACATCAAAACAGTAACCGGGTTAACTAACTTTTCCATTTGGAGATTTGGAGTATACAACTATCTAGAAGAAAAATAAAATTATTGAAAATAAACATATAAAAAATAACAGAACTATGATTTTAAATTGATAAGGTGTTTATAACAATTTACTTTCTACATAAAAATAAATATACATTTTATGCGTGTTATTCGGTTAAGGTTAGTAGCCTTTGTAAGAGCACGTTTAGAATATGAATAGGTCTAGACGAAAGAGTGCAATATTCTTCGTGAAAATACTACTGGGAGTGATGCACTACGAATTCCAAATTTTACGCCGGGTATAAAACGGATGTATATTCTGGCAATTTACGTAATTTAAAGGAAAAAGTTAAATTTTGTCATACTACCACTTGTCATAAAAACAGCAACCTAAGACGCATTTCTTCGTTAGTTGAATATGATATTATTATTGGAATAATTCGAAGTGTGGTCTGATTCCACATTTCTTTTATTTAATCATCTAAAGCAGTGATTCCCAACCGGTGGTTCGCGAACCCCTGAGGGTTCGCAGTGTTTGCAGAGGGGGTTCGCGAAAATAATAATGTAATGGCGGATTTTTTGAAATGCTATTAAAATCAAAAGCAAAAAAAAACAAAACAAAAACACAAAAATTAAAGAACACACTCACTGTAAAACAAATTGTTCACTGCCTGTTTGTTAAGAAATCTGTAATAAATTTCATTATTTTCAGATGTCAGATATTGAGTCTAACTTTGAATTGCTTTGTTCTATCAAATAGCCACAAATATCCCATTAAGAGTTTTTCCAAATGTAAAACATAAGAACCAGTTTGTTAAATTTATCTTGTTTTCAACTTTTATAGCCATCATTTTAGTCTTATTAATGTTTTATTTAAATGTTTCACGATTAATACAATCAATTATTCTGCAATATGAAAAATATACATTCTATCAAATTTTATTGCCCTTCTTTGCCCGTCATTATCGACTACATAGGGGGTTCGTCAAATTTTTTCGGACCTTTCTTATGGTTCGCGAGGAAAAAAAGGTTGAGAAACACTGATCTAAAGGAATATACATATTTTTGAATTTTCTCAATATGTTTTCGTTTAAGATTATTAGTGTTTGGTATAGCAGCCTCTATTGGATAGGTTGTTTTAGTTTCTTTGATGGTCAGTTTGATTTCAGGTCTGTTATTAATGACTGTTTTGTATGTAATTATGTCTCTACCCAATAATGCTTGCCTAAGTGGTTTTCTAATATATTTTGATGGATCAAATATACATCGGTACCACGGTTTCGATTTTAACAATTGCATCTGTGTGATTATTTTAAAATGTCAAAAATTAATTCGTATTCCCATCCCAAGCATAAACCAAAAACGCTACTAGTTTGATATTTTTTTTTCAAATTAACTAGTCGGTCAAAAAGCAAAGAAGCAGGTGTTGTGTCTTCTTCCAAACAATCTGAAATTATGGTAGAAGGTACACCTGTTTATTATTATTATTTGATAGCACTCTAGGCCCACGGAGTTAGAAAATACAAGTAATATACCAACAAGCCCCTAACCCTGATTTCCTTACAATTTAATAGTGAAATAACTTCAGGTTAATTCACTCTTCAATAATTTGTCGAATATCTAAACGTGTAACTATGTACTTATTTAACCCTTTAAGCTATCGTGTTAAAATTCCGCTGACCTAGAAAGTAGGTTACATGGTTCTTTCTAAATCAGGTAAACAACGTCGTTGATGCGACTAGTAACGGCGTATGTAGCATCCTAAACTAGCTGTAGTTTTGGGGAACGTCCCATCCGTGTTGATGGATTGTGTCGTCCACTGTCGTCTTCATTAAAACTTACAGAGTTGGCTCATCAATCGTATCTCGCTGTTATGCGGTCACTTTCGAATTTTACGAATGGCTTCTAGTCGTTTTCGTAATTTACGCACGTATTTGGTTGTAGACACTGAGGAGTCTCCAGAGCTACCGAACATCATGCCCTTAATTCTTTTCGAAAAAATATGCTAACTGGTATTCATCCAGTTGCTTCATGACGGACGGCTAAGAAGAACAGAATAATAGAATAATGCTCACTAGTTCAGTGATGTTCTTGAACAATGCCGATTCGAAGTTTCTAACTTCGTCGGAATGCAATTCCATTGATACCCTATAGCGACCGACCAATCGGACTGTTAAAAAGCTTTTGGTTTTCTGATTCGGTATCACATAAGCTTCAGGCCACTTGCTAAAGTAATCTACAACAACCAAGGTGTATAAATTACCGGAGTATGGTCCTGTTACATGGATTGTTATTCTCTCAAATGGCGCTCTTAGGTTTTCTGATGGATTCGTCGACAACCTCTTCATAATTGTAGGTTCCGCTAAAATACAGCCACTCACTTCAAGTGTCAATCGTTTGGAAGAAGAAACGCTATACCATCGACTATTTTTAATTTCTCAGCTCATTATAATTGGCATTTAGGTATTTTGATTGCAAGTGTTTAGCAGTTTCATCAAACCAAATTCCATTGATGTGGTTCGTAATATAAATACTATTTCTTGTGCAATGGTAATTTCTTTCACATCTCTTCAACCTCCATAAGCGCTCCATGACAGATCTTACCTGCTTACTTCCTGTTTTCTCATAGGTTAATAATCACAATTCAGCGAGTTGTCTCTGATTGCCTTCTTCCGATAATTACGGTTGACAAAATACCACACCGAACCATGATTAGAAAATATTATGATACTTAGTACTCCAATTATACATCAAAAATTATATGGTACTTAAATTAAATCATAAAGACATATATATGTCAGACAGTTGAACTGACTGAAGGGAAGGTTACTTTTTGTGTCTAGACAGAGCACGAGAAAAGGGACTAAATTTGAGTCATCTGCAAAAATTAAACTATGACCGGTCATTATGAAAATGATTGAAAAAGGAGTAATCACAAACTGATTAGGTAGTTACAAATTTTCCACATTACAATTTCTTCTTTCTATTGACAAATTTGAGAATGACATGCTAGTCGATAATAGAGCAGCAAATTCACGAGCGGAACAAAACTAAAGGGAGTACTGATAAGTTGGTAAAGAACCGAAATATTGTTATACCTCAACTAAATGCTTTATTTTTCCAGTTTATAGTAATAAACGATTTAATTTAATTTCATTTCCATTTTATCAATTCGCAGGAAATTAGCACATTAATTCTGTTAATCCCACTACTAATACACTTATGAATACAGTTGCAAGTTAATTAGAAACATGCAAAGAGACACTTTGCGGATTTGATGAATTAAGTTCTGTTGAAAACTGAAAACAGGCACGCAACTCAACAGGTTTTCCACGTAATAGTTACCACTAATTGATAACATCAATTAGAAGTAACAAATTTACGTCTTATATGACCTTTTTTTGAAATATTATTTTAATATCGTAAATAATTTTATGTTAACTTAGTCACATTAAAGAGCTTAACGAATCAATCCCGGTTCAGGCTAAACTAACCTAACCATATATTAAAACTATAGTAGTCATAAGATCATTACAACGTTTTAACTCTCCCGAAATATCCCCTTTCCTATTACTTTTTACATATAAATGTATGTTTTAGTCAAATATTAAAGCTCCGCCGCTAGTATGTTTGACTAGGTCACCTTTAGGTCAAGAAGACTTAGTCAAAATCCAGACCAATTGTGTATTTCGATGTTTGCCCAACAATTTTTTATCTAATTCTAAGAGAGTCTGAATCATACAGTCTTACGTTGAAGCTTAGATTTAATTGGATTAGGAGAAGTTAGGTTAGGTTTTTTAAATTAAGGCATTGGATATAGTAGTATAAGCATCTAGCAAGGAGACATTAGAGATAGCGTTAAATAAAATGGAAGCGGTATTGAGAAAACAGTACTGTATGAAAATAAATAACAGTAAAACAAAAATACTGGTATGCAACGGAAGGAAATGTAGGGAAAGAGCGAATATAAAGATATGAGACGAAGAATTAGAAGAAGTGGCCGATTTTAAGTATCTAGGAAATCAGATAAGTCAGGTCGGAAGCAGTAGTAGGGATATAAAGCAGAGGATAGCGCAGGGTCGAGTCGCCTTCAATAGAAAGAAGTCACTTTTATGCTCGCGAACGGTTAATTTAGAAATTCGAAAAAGGTTGTTAAAGCTTTATGTTTGTACGGGTGCGAAGCATGTGCAGTGGTCGCGGCGGAAAAGAAAAGGTTAGAAGCGTTCGAAGTGTGGTGTTACAGACGAATGATGAGGATACCGTGGATAGAGAAGGTTAGAAATGGAGAGGTATTAGAAAGAGTAAGAGAACTGAGGACTCTATGGAAGTTGATAAGAAATGGGCGAGATAGGTTAGTAAGACAGCTTCTCAGGCATGAAGGTCTAGTCAGAGACATATTAGAGGCAGAAACAGGAGTTAGGAGGGGTAGAGATAGACCTGGATTAAATTATTGTTCGCAGATAGTTAAGGATATGGGTTGTTCTAGTTTTAGGGAAATGCGAAGATTAGCTCAGGATAGGACAGAGTGGAGGTACGTGTCCAACTAGTCTTAAGACTGACGACCTTATGATGAAGATGAAGGCATTGGACTAGAGAGGTGGGTGTCACATATTTATTGGTGTCTGACTGCGTTTATAGCATTCAACGAAGGAATTGTTCTTACACG
This sequence comes from Agrilus planipennis, assembly GCF_000699045.2. Classification (NCBI taxonomy): domain Eukaryota; kingdom Metazoa; phylum Arthropoda; class Insecta; order Coleoptera; family Buprestidae; genus Agrilus; species Agrilus planipennis. Next base: position 176,860 of record NW_020442443.1, read on the forward strand.
CGTCAAATGGGCGTCCTATGCCAGTTGCCTCATAACTCGAAATGCCCCAACTAACTTAGTCAAGGTCAAAGCCGTCCACTATTTTCTTGAGGGAAGGAAAGTATTAGTGACCGGAAACAAACAACTGTATGAATAGGTGTCAATTTTTGGTCTCATCCTGTAGAATATCTTGCATTATGATTCTACGAATGAGGGCGATGGGTACAAAATACGCGGATGACCCAGCTGTAGTAAGAATGGGAGGGCGCTAAAGATCAATATAAGACACAGCCTAGAGGTCGTTAAAAGATGACTGTCAAATCACCATCTGCCGCTGGCTAAAGATTAGACGGTAGTATTACTGCAGGACGAGGGTAGGAACTGAGAGAGCTTAAGCAATGGGGGGAAGTTACATAAAAAGCACGGAGTCCTGAGTTACTTGAAGTTACTTATAACGAAGGACCTAAATATGTCTGCCCATTGTGATGTCGTTACAGAGAAAGCAAGAGCATAGATGCTAATGCTGCGAAGGCTTCTACAAACTGAAGAGGGTGTAACCATTGCCAAAGGAGGATGTAAATTGGAATTATGTACTCGACTATCCTATATGAGGACATAATGTGGTAGTTTCTACTGACGAGGAAGAAACGTGTCGTTATGCTCTTGGGATACCAGTGTAGGATGGCGCATCATATTTGTGGAGTATACAGATCAACTTTGACCGACACTGTCCGACACAGCCTTGGTAATCGCTGACATTCTTCCCGTGTATTGATTAGCATAAGACAGAAGCAAAAAGCACAAAGGCAGCTGGCGAAAGTGGTGACATAGTTCTACTAAGAGAAAATACCCATAATATTTCCTCATAAATGGAGACAGTTGACACACCATTTTACTAGGCAATTATTTACGGTTCACTGCTGACTTGTGCATCTGAGTTTCGGATAATCCAGAATATCTCTTTATTTATTTTAAATGGATGGAATTTCTGGTCCTTGGTTAAAGAACGGCTCTGGTATACGATGGAAATTGTGAGAGTGAAAGCAGTAGGAGAGAGGGTGGCTCAATCAATGACAAACAAGTGAATGTTATATCTTGTATTAAAATGTCAACGAAATAGGAAAGGTCTATACAAAATCTAAATGTAATTAACACTAATAACAGTAAATGTTCAGATGCTATGCCACACAAGTCTCGTTCCATGGTTTTCATATTTTCGCACTTTTAGTAATGTGAACAATGGCACGATGACTTTTTTGGTGTTTCTAAATTTTCTGCACATCATAAATAGACGCATATGCTTTCCATTTATCTCGTATATTAGCGAAATACTGGTTTCGAAGAAACCGAACCTTTCGGCTCAAAAAACTATTCTTTAATGAACGTACAGTACCGAGATTTTTAAATTTATGCGCATGGCAGATGTACCCGTGATCTACTAGAGTAAATGGACACTACTTCGGAACTACTATTAAGTACACTTCGTTTAGTTTCTCTAGCTATGTGACCTTTAGTTTGACTGGCGCAAAGTAGAAAAGAACAGCACTAGGCAAGAAAAGAAAGGAGACAACTCTCGGCCGAACTCTCAACCGGTGAGGAGCGTATAATCCGTACAGTACTGCACCAAAAAATTGACCATTTTATCCACTAAAATTGCATTGTTCAAATGTGTTGTTATTGGTACCGATTGCTACTGAAAATATCAACAAGATGTTTATTTATATTTGAAGACATATTAAAGGCTTTAACGCTTATTTTCTACTCGCTCCACTTTTCATTATTGAATAAAACTTTTGGCATTTTCTTTGGATTTTACCAGTGCGTATACAGACATTGAAGGGGCACATCGCTAGAGAAAGTAAACGAAGTGTAGAAATAAAGATTGAAAATTCCGTAGTTATTTTTTAGGCATATAGGTATACTTAAACCTTAAAAGGTCTTTGGTCTTTAACGTTTTTCTAAATTCTGAAATCATAATTTTCAGTTTTCTTTTTTATTTTCAAATATATACTATGTATGTCGTTGATTTATTTATTATTATTCTAATACACGAGCTTAGGGGGACAGGCACCTTATAGCGATAACCGAAAATATCTGTATATAAGCCTGGTTAACTAACAATTTTTATGACTTCAATAAGCACTGGAAAGGAATGGCAGTGGATGACGACGTACTAACGTAATCATTATAATATATAGACGTGCTTATATGAAGCATATTAGTTTTGGTCGCTGATTTATTACAACCGCCTGTGGCGCCCCGGTGAAGTCAAGTAAGATCAAAATCGCAATCCACGTCAAGTAGTTTCGATAAATCAACTGATTAAGAACATAATATTGATTAGAACGAATTTTCTCTTAAACAAAATCTTAACACATTTTACAACTTTTTTATATAATAGTTTTAACTATTTATATGGTATTATTACACGATTCAAACGTTTAAATCATGTCGTACAATGTGGAGTCTCCAAGTTTAAACAAAAGAAATTTCACATCATTTATATCAACTCACGATACCTGTAACTGTTTGTATTCGAAAATAAATAAATAACCAGTATATTCTCCAATAAAATGCAACTTCTTAATAATTTATTAAACATTATTTAATATTATTCAATTGTTGAATTAAATTACCATACTGCATTTCCTTTTAGGCCCGAATCAACGTCATAATCAACTTCAAGGGGAGTCCTGGCTTCATGAATAATCTGGAATCAACCGAAGCTGCACATATGGAAAGACATAATCCATTACTTTTTCCGCGCCGGGAAATTAAAATATTCAGGTATGTGGTTCAGGTAATATCAGAACTTTCAGCTTTGTTTTAATACATATATACGTATCTTCATTATTAATAATAAAAATGTAACACACAATACAATAACGATAATCTAATGGATTTCCATACAACCAATGTGCATCATTTTTATTTAGAATAATTTTTGTTTTCAATATAACGTCTGTTATCTATATTATCAAAGATGATCAGGTTATTTCGTCAGTCCAACATAGGGTATTGTCTAAATTCAAAGTTGGCCTTATATTGAACCTACATTTATTATCATTAATGTGATACTTGTTTCGTCTGATGACATTTACTTATTTCTATGGATGTTCGAAATTCGCGTACACGACAGGTAGCTAAAGAACTGTTTTATACATCGACTTAGATCAAACTTTAATATCATGTTTATTCAATAAAAAAATACTTTTTTCACAGTTTTTGAGTCATTTGGCTCGGGAGGCATTTAGCCCGGGGTGCATTTGCATTTTTTGAGCCAGAGAGACTGAATGAGATCGGGCATATTGTTGCACTTTCAGTGGAAAAAACCTAGACACAACGATGTCTTTCTAATTCAATAAAATGACTAAAGACTAGGCCAAATAATTCGTTAAAAGTAGCGACCACTGGCTTCTTAAAGTATCGTCTGGTGTTAGTCACATGTGGTTTCTGTTGGTAATCGATATAAGCTGCTCGTAGCCACTTCTAGTAGCAACCTCAACGATACAATATTGTAACAAAAAAAATATGAAAACTGAATATTTTTTTAAAGCGTAAAAATCACGTACACTAATTATATACGTACTACACTTTATGAAATTCATTATTACTATCGTTGATAAGGTGAAATGATTCTTTATTGTCTTGACTCTATGCAGTATTCACCGTTTTCTTGTTTAACGGAATGGTATGCAAAACAAATTCGTGCATTTGTATGCTCGTAATTTTCTCATTTAAAGGCTAGTTCGTTGAGCCCTAACCAAGATTAAGTTGCGCTTTAGCATGTTATCTACAAGAGGACAAAACGCTCGTTAATTGACCGAATCTGGAACAGGAAATNTAAGATAGATAAAGCTTTGTTCTAAAGCCTGTCGAAGGCTATTTTAAATTTTTTAATTTCTATTGAAAATACGTGTCCTACAAGAAGCATCAACTTTAAGCACTTGTAAAAGCTTTTAATGACCATATTATTGAAACCAAAAAACGTACCGAGTTAGTATGAACCTGTATTTGTTACCATACAAAAAATCACATATTTATCTCGCAGCGTTAAATCAAAATGTTTAGAATAGAAATCCATGTTTTCGGAAAAATTCAGACTAAGCACGAGCGGTCTATTGCGGTCAATTCTCTTAATAAATGACACCGAATCTTTTTCTGTTTACCGATTCCATCCGCGAATAATGAAATTTTAACCGAGAATACAGGAACTGGGTTGCAACTTTTTCACCCGCGAATAATGAAAACGCGAATAAGGAAACCGTGAATAAGAAACTTTTACTGTACTGCAAAACATTATTCTACTAATAAACGAAAACTAAGCTCGGGCTGTATTTCTTTCTTTTAAACGGTCTAAAAGCGAAGACAGTATCGTTAACACAATCAATACAATCTGTGGAACAAAACCAAATGTTTTTTCTTATTTATTATTTAGAATCATTGTATTAAAATGTCTACAGAGAACAGAAATTGCTATACAGTTTTGTCTGTCTTCAGCACTAAACATAATAATATAATGACAAGCTTTTTTTTGTTTTAGAACGGCTGCACCATTAGCAAGGGTAGCGCAACCAGATGAAATAAAGGCCAAAACTTTCAACATGAGTGAAGCTAATTTTTCTGTCAAAAATGATTCTTCAGGAGGAGGATTTCACATAACCAATGGTCATGGAATAATTTTTGTCGAAAATACTTCTCTAATTAGAAATAGTTCTTCCCCGATCAGGTATGCTCATCCATGACAAACTGACTATTAAGTAATAAGTAATCAGAACAGTACACCTTTTTATATCCACCTGACAAAATGAATGTTTAACCAATTTTTTAATATAGTGTTTTTCTTTGCAAAGGATTAACATGACATATTTTTATATTATCCAGTTGATAATAATAATAAGAGGTGTTTCTGAAACAGACAGCAAGCTTTAGAGTGTGTTAACTATATGCAACACGGAATAGCATGGCGTGATTAAGGAACAAAAATAGTCATAAGAAAACCAGAAGTTGAAATCCGAAGCCGGTTCTGGGCGTAAATTGACGATGTACAGAGAAAATTACGATTGCAACCAAGTAGCTACATCGACGGAGAATGTAAACAATGACGGTTACGTTGTGTAAAGTGAATATATTAATAGCATGCTGCCACGCTACCACATTAATACTATTTAGGCATCCATTGCGATAAAAGTTGATTAAATAACTAACTTATCCGTCGATAGTATCAATACTACTTGAAATACACGTTAACATAATATTAAGACCATATTAAATTGTAATTTTATTAGATTTCCAAACCACTATTGAAGAAGTGCCAAAGTACGTTAATTTTTCTTTTATGAGTAATTTGTCAGTAACCCTATCCTCCCATTAAGAAAAATTGTTTACAACATTAGTAAACACACACGTACACACATACATACCTACGTAAACTACAAAAGTTTGTCTGAGTCCCGCGAAAACGTCCGGCATTTGACTTACTTCATTTGCAACTATTATACACGGTCGTGCAAACCATGAGCCCTCTTCGCTGACGTTTAATACACATGCTATTTCATAAAACCCTTTACAAACAAGTCAAGAGAATTTAGGTCAATACTACACCCCGACCAAGGTACAACATCTATATATTCAAACCAGGGTCTAGGAAACTGCGTCTAGAAACTCACACATTGGTCAATGCAATGATACTATTCCACACTGACACCTACACCCTGTCTATAATACAATACATACAAGCCAACAACGTTAAAAGAACAAAGAACTACTCTAGGTTTTAACATAAACGTCGTCAATCACGCTTAATCTAATCTAATAAGTAAAAAAAGGGGGAGCGTGTATTAGTGCATAAGCGACAAGAACTCCTGTTGATACGTTAGTTCAAGCTGTGGAGTACCATGTCGCCAGAGGAAAGATATAGCGCGTTAGATAGATGGATGGACTGACGATAAGCTGGAAGAGATTATTGGCCGGTTACTAAAGTCATCAGGAAGTTGAAACCAAGAATGTGCTAGAAATATAAGAAGTTGAGTCATGTATGAAGCGCTTACAATAGCGAGGAGACTACTCAAGAGTGCACATGTTATGCATTCAGGAAAACTATATTAGTCAGAGGCGACGCGGCGGGGAAAACATCGATCCTAAAATAGGAAGCCTAAGGTTTAATTGAACTGACAAAAACGATGAAAGACTGAGTTGTGGTGGATACTCGAACAAGTAGAATAATTTATTATAAAACCCAGAAATTTGACCATGTCTAGCAATCTTATGTTAATCCAATGCAAGCTATAAATATACCGTCATTGGAGACTTAGTAGTTGTTTACCATGCAAGTTGAAATAAAGATATGAAAAATTTCTTTTTAATACTAATTTTTAATATGGACTGGAAATATGATTTTTGTCTGAGTTTGAGGTTTGACATTGAATGAGCAAAAATTCGAACCGCATGTGTAAGATACTGATATGCCACAAACTAAATTGATGAACGCGGAAACTGGAAAATTTGAAACAGATCCCTGAAGCTTTCTTGGAAGTCTTCGAGGAAGTCAGCGACAAAGATCATCCAACTGAGCAACGGCAACTAATAGGATTACTCGCACAATTCTAAGACGTGTTCGAATTAGAGAACGGCAAGAAGGGGTAAATCAACGTCGTTATCCACAAGATAAACACCGGCGGAGCGCAATCCTTACGGTACATCAAGAAAACTGCCACTGGCCAAGAAGGGAGAGTTCGCCGGTGGAGACGTCGTCAGTAGTTTCAGACAATCAAAAAAATCGGTCGATACGTTTCTGTGCGGAGTACCGCCAGCTGAATAATGTAACGAAGAACATTTGTTTAATCGACGATATTCTCAACCTTAGACCTTATAAGTGGATTTGGATCCTAAAGCCAAACAGAAGATAATATTCACCACCTGAACAAGATGTAGCAATTTAAAGTGATTCGAACGACCCAAGGAGACCGCTTAGCTGGATGAATTTGCTTAGTATAGAAAACAGGATAATGAAAATAAATACTTCATGGTGATTATGGATTATATCAAATGGATGCAGAACCGTTGGGATTCTATTCTAATCGGGGCCGAAACTTCGAGTTCACCGTATTCCAGGACGTTTAGAAGATATTGGATATTCACAAAACCCGGACTACACCTCTGAACCCGTAATAAGATGGAAGGGTAGAGCGAATGAATTGGAACATTAACAAGTACTTGTCCAAGATGGTCTAAAAACATCAGAGAGTGAGATTGTTATTTGCCATTGTTTCTTACGGCAAATCGATCGTATGTCCACGAAACTACTGGTCAGACACCATTAAAAGTATTTCTTAACGGGAGTTTTTCTTGTTTTCGTGGTAGAGCGGAAATCTTCATAGACATTCAGTCGTCTGTAGGACTGGAAAGTGCCACATTACCGAAGGCTTACGGACTTACAGACAACAACCCCTCGACCTTAGACCGTTCTAAGTCTGTTTGGCTCGGCTCTCTTCAGTGGTAGCTGCCACCATGTAATTTAAAGTTTGACTGTAAACCTGGCAGGGATGTTGCCAGAGAAAATTATGTTAGTGAACTTCGAAAGCGAGTTGACGTTGTCTACGAAATGGTACGTTCCCAAAAATGGTTGGTGACATGCACAGTTAACACTTATGACACAAGGATCACTGCTGGAGGTTTCCAAGAAGGAGGCCTGGTAAGGATATAAAATCCACAGCATTAGAGTTGTCTATTACTGAAGCTGCAATAGCAATGGGAAAGTCCATAGAAAATTGTCCAGACAATAAATGATGTCATCTATCAAATTGGATGTGCACCGAATAGGAAACTGAAAATTGTCCACTTTGAGCAATTAGTTCCGTACGCTGGGGACAGTCACGAAAATGCTTGTACCAGAATTATGCCAGCTCGATTTCTAGTGTTCTTCTAAGTGTGGTTTGAAGTTTCTACTAAACTGTCCATTATAGATATAATGGAGGTACCTACAGGTTGGTTTACAATCGTCGGAGCACTTCTGTTTGTTTATTTTAATCCTTGTTACTTTTTATTTACTTTTTTAACAAATGATTTATTATATAAGCCATATCGAGATCATATTGTTAAAAATATATTTTATTAGCTACAAAACCTAAATAAATTTTAAATTTATTATCCTTATTATTTGGCATTTCGCAAAACAATTGTAACATGAACTAAATAAATTATGGAAATAGTCGAAAGTTGTAATTTGTTATATTTTATATACCCGCCTTTTATGTAACGTATATCGTTACAGCAGTAATAGTAACAAAAGCACTTGAAAATCATACAACAATTATACCACGTTGAAATATCTATGATATCTATAATAAGACACGTTTACACGTTCCTAAATGACTTAAATGACTCACAAGCTGACATTAATTCTCGTTCACTTAACTGACATATTAACTACTTACCTACACGTAACATACAATAAAAGCTGTATATTCTATCCCTGTATTTACTCAGATTTATTAGATGCGTAACTTCTTGTATCCAACATCACACAGTCTTATTCTCACAATATTACGTGGAAAAAGTTAACGTAATAGAAGTCATACTAATGAAAACAGCTAGGTTCATTTATTGTACTTAACACTTTTTTTCTCTATCTTGTGGCTTTTTCGTAAGTACTTACATATTTCTCTTAATAAACGCTAGTTGTTTGAAGGGGTATGTATGTATCTATGCTTTTAAGTTTTTCAAACGTTTAATAATTTTCATTTTGTGATGGAGGAAAAAATGCACTTTTTGTTCTGAAACTATATTCGCAAATTTATCATTTCTTTGGAAAATTATTTTTCTACATTTTAGTGCGCCTCGATAAAAAGCATCTTTGAATAAAAAAAAAACACAACGTATAATTATACAACACGCTCCTGAAGTGAAGCTCCTTCAAACACACAAACATACCGGAAAAGAGGTTAAGGAATTGGTTTAATGGTATTATTTGTACACTATGCTTCGCACGGGTGCAATGCTGATAGTAAATATACTATAGAATGTCTTTATATACAACAATCACAGCTTTTTTGTCATTAGACAATACAAACCGGCCGGTACCGCCGCAACCGCTATGTCCCTGCATTTTAAGTCTCTAATATCTTCGAAAATATTCATTTAAATTACATGCTGTAAAGGGCCATATTGATCTATATTAAATGCACAATGTATTTAAAAGTACTCAATTGGATAAGAATTATTGCTGTATTGCTTAAAATCGCTTCGTAAATAAGCCATTATTTCTCGTAAAAAGTAAAAGATAGAAAATAGTTATTGTGGGTTATCCCTAAGAAATAGACATATACCATCCCGGACTTTCTTGTAGACCTTTTTAAGGTGTACAATACTGAAGTATATTATTTTGATCTTTCTCGTAGGGTTCAGTCAGCGTTTGCAATGTAAGCGCAAAAAAGTGTTTATTTACGACATCACATTACAAACCTCTAAAACTATCAGTGTTTCTCTACTATATTAGGCATGTATTATACATATAAACCATCCTCTTGAATTGCTCTATCTATTAAAAAAGACTGCATTAAAATCCGTTCAGTAGTTTCAAAGATCTAAGCATACATAGGGACAGACAACGGGGGAAATGCGTTGAATGATTTCGTTACATACCAACTCGCATGAAACGCACTGTTAAGACAGCAGGTAAAAGTTGGTCTGTGTTCTGTCGGGCTGCCTGCGACGCGCTGATGAGATCCAAAAAGATCGAAATCGCGATCCGCGTCTGGCAGTTTCGACAGAATACAGACCACTTTCAATTATTTTATTCGATTATGGTAACGTGCCTATCACGTTGAGGTTGGC
>NW_020442443.1:187916-235505 GCF_000699045.2 Agrilus planipennis
ACGACAGCAATTCGTTGTGGTAGAACAATCCAGTTAAAATTAAAATTCGTAAATATATAATGTACTGTTTTGTTATTTTTCAGGTTGGAAGTGCAATGGTTTAATAAAACTTCATTCTATAGCGATATTTTGTATATTGCCCTTGTTGATGAACCAACAGTTAGCTGCACAACATTGGGTTTCAAAGTTAAAGATTGGAAATTTTGTGCGAAAAATAAAAGTCCTAAAGATTGTTTGAAGACTTGCGGTTTGGCAACAGGTGGCTCATCAAGTGTAGATAGAAGGTACCTACTTTTATATAAATTAAAATGATATGGGAAATACATGCAAAAGTACATGCAACACTTAAAAAATGGATTTTCAATCTGTATTTTAACTTACGATAGGTTTCTTTAATTTGGCACTTACTGAAACCTACAATGAAAACATGTGCTGATAGGTACTAGTTTTATGATAAAAATTCACTTATAAATAAATAAATAGGGGAATTGCCTTAAATGTGCAGATTTTATAGATATCATGATAGAAACCTGCGATTGCCTGCTGAAATATTAACGTAATGTTTTAAAATTAAGATTATTATTTTCAATAACTAATACCTGAATTCAAGTCTAGATTTTATATATAAGGGTGATTGTAGTTAATATGAATTCGAAAGAAATAACATGTTAAGGCAAAATACCTTTCAAATTTCAAAAGTTATTATTACATCATAAACTACCATCGAGATGGTTCTCATTGAAGTCAAAGATTTAAAAACAGAAAAAGCATTTTTATCAACACGTTAACTGGATTTGTTGCCAAATCCAGGTAAAATACCTTTCAAATTTCAAAAGTTATTATTGCATCATAAACTACCATCGAGAGGGTTCTCATTGAAGTCAAACATTTAAAAACAGAAAGTGCATTTTTATCAACACGTTAACTGGATTTGTTGCCAAATCCAGGTAAAATACCTTTCAAATTTCAAAAGTTATTATTGCATCATAAACTACCATCGAGAGGGTTCTCATTGAAGTCAAACATTTAAAAACAGAAAGTGCATTTTTATCAACACGTTAACTGGATTTGTTGCCAAATCCAGGTAAAATACCTTTCAAATTTCAAAAGTTATTATTGCATCATAAACTACCATCGAGAGGGTTCTCATTGAAGTCAAACATTTAAAAACAGAAAGTGCATTTTTATCAACACGTTAACTGGATTTGTTGCCAAATCCAGGTAAAATACCTTTCAAATTTCAAAAGTGATTACTACATCATAAACTACCATTGAGAGGGTTCTCATTAAAGTCAAAGATTTAAAAACAGAAAAAGCATTTTTATCAACACGTTAACTGGATTTGTTGCCAAATCCAGGTAAAATACCTTTCAAATTTCAAAAGTTATTATTACATCATAAACTACCATCGAGAGGGTTCTCATTGAAGTCAAAGATTTAAAAACAGAAAGTGCATTTTTATCAACACGTTAATTGGATTTGTTGCCAAATCCAGGCAAAATGCCTTTCAAATTTCAAAAGTTATTATTACATCATAAACTACCATTGAGAGGGTTCTCATTGAAGTCAAAAATTTAAACACATAATGTGCATTTTTATCAACACGTTAATTGGATTTGTTGCCAAATCCAGACAAAATACCTTTCAAATTTCAAAAGTTATTGTTACATCATAAGCTACCATTGAGAGGGTTCTCATTGAAGTCAAAGATTTAAAAACAGAAAGTGCATTTTTATCAACACGTTAATTGGATTTGTTGCCAAATCCAGGCAAAATACCTTTCAAATTTCAAAAGTTATTGTTACATCATAAACTACCATTGAGAGGGTTCTCATTGAAGTCAAAAATTTAAACACAGAAAGTGCATTTTTATCAACACGTTAATTGGATTTGTTGCCAAATCCAGACAAAATACCTTTCAAATTTCAAAAGTTATTATTACATCATAAACTACCATTGAGAGGGTTCTCGTTGAAGTCAAAAATTTAAACACAGAAAGTGCATCTTTATCAACACATTAATTGGATTTGTTGCCAAATCCAGGCAAAATACCTTTCAAATTTCAATAGTTATTGTTACATCATAAACTACCATTGAGAGGGTTCTCATTGAAGTCAAAGATTAAAAAACAGAAAGTGCATTTTTATCAACACGTTAACTGGGTTTTTTGCCAAATCCAGGTAAAATACCTTTCAAATTTCAAAAGTTATTATTGCATCATAAACTACCATCGAGAGGGTTCTCATTGAAGTCAAACATTTAAAAACAGAAAGTGCATTTTTATCAACACGTTAACTGGATTTGTTGCCAAATCCAGGCAAAATACCTTTCAAATTTCAAAAGTGATTACTACATCATAAACTACCATTGAGAGGGTTCTCATTAAAGTCAAAGATTTAAAAACAGAAAAAGCATTTTTATCAACACGTTAACTGGATTTGTTGCCAAATCCAGGTAAAATACCTTTCAAATTTCAAAAGTTATTATTGCATCATAAACTACCATCGAGAGGGTTCTCATTGAAGTCAAACATTTAAAAACAGAAAGTGCATTTTTATCAACACGTTAACTAAATTTGTTGCCAAATTCAGGCAAAATTCCTTTTAAATTTCAAAAGTTATTCTTACATCATAGACTATCATTGAGAGGGTTCTCATTGAAGTCAAAGATTTAAAAACAGAAAGTGCATTTTTATCAACACGTTAATTGGATTTGTTGCCAAATCCAGGTAAAATGCCTTTCAAATTTCAAAAGTTATTCTTACATCATATACTACCATTAAGAGGGTTCTCATTAAGATCAGAGCAATAGGCATTTAAATAAACTGTATAGGCACCATAATGGCTATCTCTAAAACAAACTGAGCCTTAAAATTTTGATAGAGCCTGGTATGGTTCTGAAAGGTGCATGTGGAGGGGGGATAAAGTGCCTGGAACAACTTCTACTAGCTTATACTCCACTTGCACCCCTGACATTAAGACATGTCCCGATGGAATTTGTGACGAATTGGAGTCGCTACATTCCCTCATTTGCCCACAAGACTGCTCAGGTATTAAAAATAATGTGTTGATGCTTTTTATAAAATAGTTATATGCAGAATCAAATTTTATCGCACTTGTATATTATCATTACATGGTTTATAATTTAGAGGACATTTTGATACCTTCCAAAAAGAACCCTAAAACACATAGAGGATTGGAAGTGGGAGAAGGTGTTTGTTTTTGTACAAGAACTGGGCAGTGCTCTTGCATTGATCCTCCTGACGAGAAAAAGAGAAGGAAGAGTTTGTCAAATGAAACTGCTCCTACTGCACTAGACTTTACCGTTCAAAATGCTTCAGCATTCCTTCCAAAGGTTTCACAGAACAGAAGTTTGGCAGGTAATGTAATTATTTCTTTATTGAACGGATTAAACATCTTATAATAGATACACATTTACGCAAATGCTAATCTTCATTTACTTAAAAATTTCTTTATTAGTGACTACTAATCAAATATTATACATGAGGTCTGTTTAAAAAGTATCGCGAATTTTGAATTTCCGCGGGTTACGTATATTCCATTTTCAATTTTTTTTGTGGTGTTATGTTGGTAAAGTTTAAATTGAAGTTTTATAAATAAAAATAATATGTTAAATAGATAATTTATAAAACAAAAACATTTATAATAACTGTTCCGTTCACTGTGTGGACCAACAATTACTGGATTAAAGTATTTTGGAATTTAAAAATATTTATGTTGGCCAGGGTTTAGCATTCTTTTCGTAACACAACTCAACATTTAGTTGATAAATTAATTTTGTGAATATTTTAAACACATTTTAGCGAGTTACGGCGCAGGTTGTGGTACACCGTGCATTTTTGGGATATTTTTGGCATTGATGTTTCTTAGTCTGTCCATCGGGATCGTGGTTTACTGCTGGAGAAACAACTATAAAAGAAAATTTAAGCGGAATAGATCGGAAGCTGATTCTCAAAATTTGTCTGTCCCTGTGATATCTGAACATTTGGAACATCAAGACAGTCATCTTCTTAATCTTGACTTTACTTCCGATATTGCTGCTGATCTTGCCGCAAATAACAGAAACATTGAGGTGAGTAGTATATTAATATACAGTATATATTGTATTTATTTATTATATTTTGGAAGCATCTTTTACTTTTTTGGTAGATATACTTACAATAACCCGCAAAAAGGTAACGCTCATTGAGAATACCTCAATGGTGGTGTGGAAATTCACCATAATAAATTTAAAATTATCCAGATGATGTTCATTTGCAGACTAATGTTTGCGTAACTTACATTTTTTCTTTCCTTTGTGTTCGCACATTTGCATCGTTCAGCCTGCAATGTACTTCTTTAATTTATTAAATCTAAACATAATGTATAGCAGAGCCGGGCAAACTTTAACTTCGTAGGAGCCGCTATCTGAGGTTAGTTTGAGTCACTCTATACCCTTCAATGAATACGAGAGAGTAAGCAGTAATGACCCTTATTGTTTTCTCTTTTTCTTCTCCCTTCCACTCCCATATCAAGTCCCTTCATCCCGTAGACGAGCGAAGCCTCTCACGCAACTTAAGAAATACCTACGAAAATTTTCGTTACTACGTTCGCAAAATTATTGGGTTTGACTATGGAAGAGGGGACTCACCTACGAAATGGAAGGGATAAGAAAAGGAAAGAATCAACTCACTCGCACTCGCAGGAGCAATGAGGAACTCCTTGGCTATACCTGAGGAGCACTAGGGAGTCAAAAGAGCTGAGTTTGCCCGGCTCTGATGTATAGGACGAAATTGTTTATGTTTATCTTAGACGTTCGATAATCAGTAATGTTTACATTCTCCATCCATGGAGTTTTTATCGCACTACGCTATTCGGTAGACAACTATGTTGCCAATTCACCTAGAGGATTAATATTGTGATTTTCTTAAAAAAAACTTTGCCCTTAACCACACGCTGCTGCTACTTTTTATTGCATGCAGTTGACTCTCTCCAAAACTCGGCATTTATTTTCGTTACACCCAGTATAACTATTCACTGATAAGGGATTTCAATATCGACCATTAAATTTATAGGATATCATTTTTATAATGTGCTACATTCTCTTTTTATTATTTTACATGTTAAAAGCTTACGTATTTTTAGAAATATATGTAGTATGTGTATGTATTTACTTTTTTGTTTAGTGGTAGATAAACTTTTCATGCCGAAATATAGAAAAAAGAACACTTTTATAACGTCTCTATCATATTCCGCTTGACGCAAATAAAATATCCAGTTACTTTATAATGATATTGTTGAGGATCAAGAATAACCATCAATTTTCGTTTCTTGTCTCAGCTGTGTGAATCGCAGTGCTATTATCACTCTAGGAACGTTTACAATTACGACGTGAAACGTAATACATTTGTTTCAGGTTGATCCAGAATGGGAATTTCCGCGAGATAAGCTTATCATTGAGCAGGTCCTCGGGGAAGGTGAATTTGGAAGGGTTTTGCGAGCTAAGGCGTTGAATATCGCCGGAAATGTAGGTAAGCGTTTGTGTAAAGATACATACACAAAGTGTTTAAATTTATTTAAAGTGTTTCTATTAAAACTGTTTGTGCTCTCAAGTGCTATTATTCTTCTAACTGTCTTTTATTTTAAAGGCGAGAGTTAGGACTAACACAACAAAGTGTAATTTTGGTATCGCATCAGCAGAATTACCTAATAAAATTCAACAAACAAAAACATACAACAGTTTACAGTTTCTATTCTTGTTACTTCTTGTAGATATCTTTGTTATATCTAATGTGGGTACCGGTATTACAAAGGCAAAAAATTTATGAGTTTATTATCGTGGATAATCTCAAGAACTGCTTAACAGTTTTAAAAAAAGTTTTCACTTTTTAGTAGATAAGTCATTCCTTTACGATAAAGGCAAGTCAACCCGCCAAATTGTGAAATTAGAAACATATCAAAAATAGAAAAGGTTTAAAAAGAGGCAAAGGAAGACCTAAAGATTATATCAATGTTCGCAAACAGTTTTGGATGTTCATGTTTTCGGAAAGTGGGGAGATTGACTACGGCTGCGATCAGCGTTGCCAACCTGTACGATAATTCATTTATTTTTTGGTTATTTTATGCGCCCACGTCACCCCCTTATTACCCAGGTTCGAGCGATCGGTTAGTTAAGTTGGGTGCGATCGCTTGACTATTGGGATCCGTCAAATGGGAGGAGCCTAAAAACATGGCGCCGATTAGGGAAAATTTATCGTAGTTCCTATAGCGTACCGTGCAAGTTTTTAAATTACGATAAAATGATAAGTATTGACACAATATGTGATTCGGTTGACATAAAGCCTCGGAAAGGAAATTTCGTTGAAGGTGAGCGTGTTTTTAATGCCAATCACATTATAAAATTCGGAAATAACAAATCTGGAAGCTAGCCTTCAAATTCCGTCAAGTTTACTGCCTACTTTTTACAAACTTCGGATTTAAAAAGTGATTCACGTTATATCTATAATTGGTGAGGTGATTCTGGGTGATTTAAGCAATATCATATCAATAGCTTGCACGTGCAAATCCGATTTAAGAGAACGTTGCAAACACATTATTGCAACTTTGTTGTATTGCAGCAGGTAGGTTCTTAACCTCAAAATACTTATATCGTATCATTAGAATTGTGTTAAATCAATTACACAGGAATAAATAATTTCTCACTTTATAATTTTAGTATGATTCTAGTTTTAAATATTAAGGTTATGGCTGATGGTAAATACTTGCTGAAATATAATCATGTGCATTAAAATGACGTGAAGAAATTTTTATTCCAGAATTCACTTCCTTGATACCTACTGCTTTCATCCAAGCTTCTATTAATTTACTTTTTTCTCTAATTTTCTGAATATACTTTTTACATATATAAAACGGTTAGTTTTTATTGGAAAGTAGTTAATGTAGGTGAAGAGTGAAGATATATGTCTGAAGTGCTATTGCAGCTTTTCACTGAACATATTAACTTTTCATTTGATTTAACTTTAGAAGAAAACTTCGTCGACTCCATCATCAAAAAAAGCTTTACTTTTT
Organism: Agrilus planipennis; assembly: GCF_000699045.2. NCBI lineage: Eukaryota > Metazoa > Arthropoda > Insecta > Coleoptera > Buprestidae > Agrilus > Agrilus planipennis. The sequence goes on from NW_020442443.1 coordinate 194,984, forward strand.
TAACGTGTTTTATTATTTTAATAAACAATTTTACAATTTGCGTGCACAGTTCCTATGTAAATTTTTCCCTCATTCGAGTTATAAATTTTGCCACCAGATGGTGTATGCCCATTTGACGGATCCCAATAGCACATGTACTTTTTTTACAATTTTGAATTAAGTTAATTTAAGTTAAGCTATAAAGAGTCGTCTTTCAAGTCAATAAATTCACAGAAGAGTTTACAGCCTTCAGCATTCATTTTGTACCCAAAACATTACCTTTGTTTTGATCCACATTAACAGGAAAGACTTCCCTATTTCTATTTACCTATTTACTAAATAAAATCCAATCGTACAGTTCTCTAGTAGCTTTAATTTTTGAACCTTCTTAAGCGACATTCTGGAATTGACTGGCGTTATTGCATAAATTCGTGATATACCCATCCGTCCGCGTCAGGTCCTCACTGATAACTTCATCGCTACCAGCATCGCTTCACTATAATTCCAGATTAGATGGATAGGAGGTGCGTGTAGACCAGTCGTCTGACTTATGACATTCTGGAGATAATAGTGAATCATACACTTAATAAAACGCAAATTTATCAATCTTATTAGATCATCTGCTACTTAACTTTTAGAAAAATTTACACGTTCACGAGTTTGAATAACCAAAAACTAGCATATCTGGCTATCCGCCGTAATTTGTATTGGTATTGAACTAACCATCGCATTTGAAGTCCTTCCAGAAACTGTACTATATCTACGTTATGTTATTTTTAGCCACAACTAGATAAAAAACATTTAAACTCTTTTTTGCAGAAACTGAAAAAAAAATACAGATGCCAGTAACTCGTTTAAAAATGTTTTCCTTTTAGGGTACACTACTGTTGCTGTCAAAACTCTTAAAGATGATGCGGGAGAACGAGAACTGTTGGATCTTCTTTCGGAATATCGACTTTTAAAAGAAGTATCTCATCCTAACGTTATAAGACTTCTTGGTGCTTCTACTTCCCCCGGAGGTCCAGTTTACTTAATAATTGAATTCGCAGAATATGGTTCATTACGGTACGTTCTTACATATATGATATAATATTGCGATTAGAAGTAGCTTTTTTATTTTTTTTATTCCATAAATAAAAGGACAAGTAACATTTTCGTTTTGGTAGTAGATACTAGGACTGGGCCATTACTGATTGTGAGAAAAGAGTCGATTATTGCCATTAATCAAATAAATAATGTTTTTAAAAACTGAAAATAATCGATTATAATCGAAATTGGTTAATAGATGATTTGTCCAGCCCAAACAGATACATCCCCAGTATTTTTCACTGTAATTACTTAATTTGATCTGATTTATTTGTATTTAGTCATCATCACCATAAGGTCGTCAGTCCTAAGACTGGTTGGACACACACCTCCACTCTTTCCTATCCTGAGCTAAAACTAGAACAGCCCACATCCTTAACTATTTGCGAATAGTAATCTAATCTAGGTCTACCTCTACCCCTCCTAACTCCTGTTTCTGCCTTTAATATGTCTCTGACTCGAGCTTCATGCTTGAGAAGGTGTCCTACCAACCTATCTCACCTATTTCTTATTGACTTCCATATAGTCCTCTGTTCTCCTATTCTTTCCAATACCTCTTCATTTCTAACCTTTTCTACCCACGTTATCCTCATCATCCGCCTATAACACCACATTTCGAACGCTTCTAACCTTTTCTTTTCCGCCGCGCCCACTGTCCATGTTTCGCACCCGTACAATCCCGTACCTTAAACATACACCTTTAACAACCATTTTCGAATTTCTAAATTAACCGTTCGCGAGCATAGAAGTGTCTTCTTTTTATTAAAGGCGATACGACCGTGCACTATCCTCTGCTTTATATATCTCTACTACTCCTTCCGTCCTGACTTATCTGACTTCCTAGAAATCTATAATCAGCCACTTCTTCTAATTTTTCGTCTCCTATCTTTATATTCGCTCTTTCCCTACTTTTTCTTCCCTTGCATACCAGTATTTTAGTTTTACTTTTATTTATTTTCATACAGTACTGATCTGTCAGTACCGCTTCCATTTTATTTAAAGCTATCTCTAGGTCCTCCTTTTACTAGATGCTAATACTGCTATATCATCTTCAAATCTAAGCATACCAATGTTTTGCCCTTGCACATCTATCCCTACAGTTGTACTGTCTTTAATGAGTATTTAGTGTAATGGGTACAAAATTATGAATTCTGTTAATTTAAAATTCGAAATTGATTTCGACGTATCGTAAATAAAAATATACTAATCACATAATTTGAAAAAATTTCAGGACGTATTTAAGAAAATGTCGACAAATTAAGTCGGAGCCCAACATTCGGTGCAGCACCGGGGAGCAGTGGACTCCGACAGTACAATATGATGAGCCTAAGGTATTCACAGTCTCTGCTCGTGATATTATCTCATTTGCGTGGCAAATTGCAAAGGGAATGGCTTATCTAAGCGATATGAAGGTAAAAATTCTAATTTCTACTAATAAATGACATATACCTACACGGTGTTCCGTTTAAATTTCATGAACTTAAAGGTTCAAATAATTCGATGAGACTCTTTATTAATATGAGGTTTGGTTGGATTGATTCCCATACGCAGGTGAAAGTTTATTTCAAAACTCTAAATGTAAAACTGCGCTCCATTACTTTTTTTTGCATTTAAATGCAACTGTGAATGAAGCGAGATAAATTAAAATAAAGTATAAGTAAATCACAATTTCTATACTTCTATACTGTTCTATAATCTGATCTCAGTGGCGGTTTTTAATATAGATTTTTTTATATCTTCTACGCCCATAGAACAATGGCATTCGTTTAAATTTTCAATGTAAAATTAATCTTTTCTTTCATCGCATGAAAAGTACATGTTCGTTTATGTCAATGCGATAATTTCTTACATTTTCGTTAGGTACGTTTTCTGATTTAACTTAAGTACTTGTCAAGTACGGCTCAGCAAATCAGTATGTATATGTATGTACGGAAAGAAGGCTGAATATTTCCGATAAATTTTTGTATAATATCATGAGCTGTAGGTATCTAAACATTGCTTGCGTTAATGGAATTTCAGTTGTTTTCATTAAAAGGATTAATTTTTTAATTAATTTTTAAGTATCAAATATACATTTTTTTAATATTTTAATTTAAGAGGATGAAAACACTTAATACTTCATTGTCCCTCAATTGTTTTCATCATTTATTCGTTCGTTAAAAACGTCCATAAATCTGGATTTAATTTGATAGGATCCACCTTCGTTTAACATAAATAAATCTGACGAAACGCTAAAACTTGTGTGGTGTAAATATGATTTTAAATGAAATTCTTACTGCCCATGAATCAATACATCCAATAAAATATACAAAATAATAATAATATTACATGTTTATTTCTTGCGTAGCTAGTACACAGAGATTTAGCAGCGAGGAATATACTACTGGCTGCAGAGAAAGTTTGTAAAGTTTCCGATTTTGGTTTGACAAGGGACGTTTACGAGGACGACGCATATTTGAAAAAGAGCAAAGGACGGGGTAAGTAAAATTAGTATTATTCACAATAATCCAATAAAAAATAAACTTATTATATATATAGTAAATTATAACAAACGTTACATACACATAGGAATGTTATCGTTCGTCTTTACTCGAGTTCAAACCCTAAATAATAAAACACTGAACCTAAACGAATAATTATCTTGCGGAACCTCCACATCTGCAGATTAATTATTTTGAGATAAAATGACAAGTAAAAGGAAAGGAAGGAAATGCATGTTAACGACAACACTTACTTATGATCCGAAGCATGTTTATCACGCACTCTGATGGACAAGAATGTTTCGGATCATAAAGTTAAGATGTGAAAGACAACACTCACGAAGTGGTCCAGGTTTTAATCATGATAGAGCAGTGTAAAACAGAACCATTAAGTAAATGCTTGTATATCCGAAAGCTTGTCAATTTAGAAAAAAAAATTATTGAAAGTGTACGCAAACCTAATTCTGGCACTAATAAGGAAATACGCCAATGCAACGCCGCATTCAATCACCTAGCAATTAGCAGCATCAGTATTGTATTTATTTTGTATTCATTGTCCATGTATTGTTATTAGATTAAGCGTGATGCAAGGTGTTTATGTAAAAGTAGTTCTTTTAACGTGAAAACCTTGTATATGAACTAATGTAGTAATGTATTAGTAATTGGAGTAGGTCAGCAGGTACGTCACTATAGAACAGTTATTCTTATAATGTAAAATGACCATATCACTGCTGTAAAGGACAAAATCCTCAAAATAGTTCCCGCGAATGGCATGGATCATTAGCTCTTCTCGTGTGACATACTAAAAAAGAAGAAACAGTCGCTTTATCCTTATCTTTTGCAATAAGTGCAAGCCTTGCTTTAAGCTGATTTTCATCTGCGAGTGGATTTGTATCAATGGTTTTGACAGAAAAGCGCTACGAAACTTATTTTTTCCACAGGGTATTGTTTACACACAAATGTTTCTTCACGCGGGACGGAACTTTCACAATCATTACTATTGGTGTGACGCAAATCCGTACGTCGTACATCCTTCTCAATTTCAAGAACGATCTTCAATAAAAGTGTGGTGCGTCCAAACGTTATATGTAGTAGTAAATTTTTTTTGTTTATCTTACGCATTCGATAACCAGTGCTGCTTACATTCTCCACCGATATAGTAGCAGTTCGCTATTCGGATTATAAATTGTTTTGGTTTTATTAAAAACGAATTTTTTCCATAACCACGGTGGTGAACTTACTATATGATTCCTTATAACATCTAGTCTTTGCTCTCCAAAGCTTTGTACTTATTTCTATTACACCCTGTATAGTTAAGAAATTAAAATCGAAAGCATTTATTTAATCATACTTCAGATTTGTAAACTTAACAATCTCGCAACACTGGTACGGTCATACTCGTTTAGCTTGTTACAGATTGCACTTTCACTTTGGGACATCTGCTCCGAAATTCCGATACGTTACCTTCTGTAGTTTTTTTTATGTTTTCGTGGAAGAAGGGAAATCTTCAAAAGACACCCAGCCATCCGTCCTGCTGAGTAGTCTCAGGCCGTTCTAGGACCAACTAGGGCCCCCTTCAGTCGGCCTTCTGTAGTGCAAGTTGTTGGTTTAGGCATGCACGAGGCGGATTGGCGGCGGGCCGGCCCAGTTTCTTCATATTTTTGTTCTTAAGTTATATTTGTTTTTTTTTTAATAAAATGTGGATTTGAGGGGCGATAAATTTGGTTATCTATGTTTCTAAAACAAAACATACCATTAATCTATTTATCAACTCATTGTATCTTACTATTAATTTTTAGGTCGTTATTTTGTTTGCCACAGAACCAATTGTGACATAAGTATATTGATAACAATCCAGCTGTGAAGGGTATGTAATTTAATCTTTGTTATTCCTTATAGGTAATCTTTTTTACAGTTCCTGTAAAATGGATGGCCCCCGAGTCATTGTCCGATCAAATTTATACCAACAAATCCGACGTTTGGAGTTTTGGTGTACTCGTGTGGGAATTAGTGACTTTAGGTGCATCGCCATATCCTGGAATAGCAATTCAGTCTCTATTTCATCTCCTACGTTCAGGATACCGCATGGAAAGGCCAGAAAATTGTTCAGTGGAATTGTAACGTTCAAGTTTTGATAAGTATGACAACTAGAATTGACGAGTTTAATTTCAGATACCAAATAATGAGAAATTGCTGGGAAGCTGACCCGGAGAAACGTCTTACATTCCATGAACTAGCAGAAAAATTTGAAAAAATGTTATCTGAGGAAGTCCAGTACTTGGATGTTTCAGGAAATGCAGTTTATAATAGAGGTTATTTTTTAAATCAGCAGGATATTTCACAGCATGGTAAGTTCTTGCTTATTGTAATGTTTGTGGGTTTAACAAAATTGACTTCTAAGACTGATAACGACAAAAACTATTTATTTACACTAATTATTAAAGAACTTAAAAACACTATTAAATTATTACTAAACTTAGGTTATGAATTATTCTATTTATTTACACTACTGTTGATATATCACTATTCATTGCGCTATTTATTTCACTTCTATCACTGTCAATTTATTTCTGGATTCACTTCCGCAACGGTCAATCTATTATTTTTTCTCTCGGCGATCGTCTCTTCCTTTAAATACTCTTTTATTTACTTTCGGGAACCTTCTGGAAACATCCGGATAGTTTATTTTTTCATTGGACTGTTGAACTGTCTTCCCAGAACGCAGGTACGACACACACATTTACAAATACGGTGCACATGAAGAAAGGCGCCCGCGGCTAGTCGGCGAATCGATAAGCCGTCCACGCCCACGTGTGCCCGATCGCACACAAACACACTCTTGCTCGCTACATTACCATGGATCTATCAACCGAGATTAAGTAGCTGCTAAAACAAATTTCTATATTGGAAATTATGCGACTTTTACTATCTTAAAAGATTTGGGAATAATATCTAATGTCAGTCGGTACAAAAATTTGAAAATCTAAACAATGCTGCCTCTAGGTGACTCCAGAGGCGTAGTGAAAACAAACCATTTTTGTTACCACGTGCACTAACTTTTGGATTTTCTAAGAACTTAGTGAACGACCCTTGTAATATTAATTGAATGTTGCTATCGATAAATTTAGATTTTTCTGAAAATAAAAATTTTATGTGGATGGACTCTTCAAAGTATTTTGCGGAAAAATCTATTCCCTGTTTAGTTTTTAACATTAACTGAGTTTCACAATCACAATTAACCCTTCTACCGAAGAAAATTAGTTATTAAAATTAAACTCAGAAGTGCCTTAGTTTACGGAAATGTTATAAACAATACTCTTTTTCAGATCATGAAGACGAAATAGTTACTGCACCTATTGAAAAAAATACTTCTGATCCTGTAAATTATTTAGAAAGGATTCAGCAGTACATTAAATGTGGCGAATCTAATAAGCTTGATGTTAATTTAGATCCCTCAGCTTTTGCGGAAACGGAATTGGAACCCCTTAAAAACGATCAACCTAATCAAGGCTACGAAACCCCAGTAAAAGTTTCCAACAAAATGTCGAATCTTCAAACTCCTACTAATGGATATCCACGACATGGATACACTGATATGAATTTGATCAAAAAGGTCTGAGCTAATGAAGAATAGCTTACAGTAATAAATAACAATTAATAGCTATTGAAGAACAGATACATATTATATTATTAAATATTGTACCATTTATTATTTATTCTATGTTTTCGCATCAGCCATTAATTATTTTTGGAGATAGTGATAATTTTCTGTCAAACACCATAGCCTTCTTCTAAAATTGTAAACTGAAGGTTATTTGCAATATTGTCTAGTCGGTAGAAAATTTTCCCAACATACATTTGTTACTAGACGGGAGCTATTCCTTGTTGTATCCAGGAAAAACTCGTTACCGGAAAAGAGCTGTTCCTTCTTGTAGCTGGGAAAAAGTTAGGATTTTTACGTTTTCTGATTGATTATGTTAATGATTTGGAAAACATGTCCTTCATTTTTAAGACAAAAGTTAGTTATTTGACAAGCGATTTCCCAGTTATAAACTGAACACGAATGTTTCTAATTTTGAAGTAACCTCTATCTAAATTCCAGTTGTTATATGCAAAAATTGCAAATGTGTGTTAAAATGTCAAAGTAAGTGTCCATTACTAAATTATAGAAGGCAGTATTTTGCTTATATTTGGTCATTCATAAACTGTTCCCTGAAGGTTCGCCTATAAATGCAACAATCAGTTTTTGTAATTTTAAAAGTATACTTCGTTTAGATTCTCTAGCTATGTGACCTTTAGTTTGATCGGCGCAAAGTAGAAAAGAACAGCACTAGGCCAGAAAAGAAAGGAGACAACTCTCGGCCAAACTCTTAACCGATGAGGAGCGTATAATGTGTACAGTACTGCACGGAAAAATTGACCATTTTCTCAACTAAAATTGCATTGGTCGAATGTGCTGTTATTGATACCAATTACTACTAAAAATATCAATGAGATGTTTGTTTATATTTGAAGATATATGAAAGGTTTTAACGCTTGTTTTCGACACGCACTGCTATTCATGATTGAATAATACTTTTGGCAAGTACTGTACGAATAAGTATGTTTAATGAACAAGGGTCGAGAGTAGAATGAGATTTTTTTTCCTACCTCCGATTTTGCCAATTCGCATCCAAGACATTGGAAGGGGCACATCACTAGAGAAAGTAAAAGAAGTATACCTTGATCACCGCAATTACAGACTACTTGATTTGTGCGTTCAAACATGTAAGTATTCTCTCTCCTCGAATTCTTTGAGGAAACAACATACATAATTGAACACTTTCTGAATGTGGAAAGTATTAATTTAAGATACGACCAGCATAGATGTACACATATATGCGAAAAATGAGACGACATACTATTAAAAACAAATTAGGAAGAATCCCTCTTATATTTGTCAATTTAAAACAATAAGGAAAGTACGTAGTCAGTCTAATAAATACGCGAACTGAAATTGTATGTAAGTTTACCATTAAAACCTTTTTGAAGACTTATACAACGTTCTTTTCTTTATTGAAGTTTAGAATGGTGTTTGTTTTATAGGGGCCGTTTATGTCACCCTGTGTTTGCCAATTTTTGGATTCCCCTGCGCCCCCTTAACACGTTTTGTAACACAGGTCTTCTACCTCCTTCCCACTTATCACACATCACGCTGTCATATGTACGTTTTTGAACTGAAAATTTCTTGAGGCGCGTTTATTGCTAAGGAGTAAACGTATGTAAACCATAACCGTGACACTAAATCGGATTTACTCGAGTCCACTCGACACCAAGCGCATTCGAATTAATAACGAACTAAGGTAAAAGGCGCAGTTTCTGACACTCTAAGAGTGACAGCTGAAATTATATTACGATAACTAAAATAATATTTAATTAGAATAAATAANTCAACAAAATACCTATTTGTTTTGTTTACTATTTACCCTACTAATCTCCGTTCCAGTTGTTCGTTTTTAATGGTAATTTAATTCATATTGCAGGCCATTTTTTATTGCTGAAGGCCTCATAATTTCTAGGAAGTATTTTATTTTATTGTATTGGCTGAATAAATAACTCGTAATCAGGTAAAATTTATTGTATTGATAGATTTCAATGTAATTAAAACATTATAGTTCTTAGAAGCGGCGCTCACACACGCTAATGTATATTGTTTCAACCTTAATGTAGTATCACCGGCTTCGAAGAAACATGATTAGTCTGAACATCAATTTGTTTGATTAGTACACCACATTTAATATGTTCTTTCCAAAATTTTGCGTAAAATAGAATGCAGATGCGTTGTTCAGTGTTATATTGACCAGAGCCGGGCAAACTTATACTTCGCAGGAGCCGCTACATGAGGTTAGTTTGAGTCACTCCATACCCTTCAATGAGAACGAGAGAGTAAGCAGTAATGAATAATTTTGTTTTGTCTTTTTCTTCTCCCTTCCTCTCCCATATCAAGCCCCTTCATCCCGTAGACGAGCGAAGCCACTCTCGCAACTTAAATAATACCTACGAAAATTTTCGTTACTACGTTCGCAAAAGTATTGGGTTTGGCTTTGGACAAAATGGGAGGGATAAGAAAAGGAAAGAATCATCTCACTCGCATTCGCAGGATCAATGAGGAGCTACATGGTTAACCTTGAGGAGCACTCGGGAGTCAAAAGAGCCGAGTTTGCCCGGCTCTGATCTAGACTCCTAAACATGTCAGTGTTACGATAACTTAATAGGTGAGCTATTTTCAGATAAAATAATAGTGACCTACAAAAATACTAGTATTGCGTAACCTACAGAAACTGCATTTTTAGATTGCATAACATATAATAGATTAATATGTAACTATACATTCAATAGCAAATGAACATTTAACGGATAACAGCATCACTATTTTCTGAGATCCAGTCCAAGAATGATGTTACCCTTGAAAAGGCGTTTGGTTCTCCAGCGTCACATCCATTATCACCTATAAATGAAGTTACCCCAACCTGTAACAGACACAAGAAAGAATAGAAATATTGTTGCATGTCAATGATTTTCAGGTTGATTTCACAATATAATTATAATTGTTTATTTTGTAATTCATAATACTTCACTCTCCTATCCTCTGGTCATAAACGTACACTCATTTTTATTGTTAGTGGTTGACTTTATGTAAACATCACATTACCTTGAGAAACCCTAGGCTACTCCAATACCCTTCTCCATCCTGCCGGCGTGACGTAATATGTGAACGGCTCCTAAGGGTCGAGTGCGAAGATGTATCTTCACAGTTCTAAATTAACATTTCGATTGAAAATATTCAACGAGCCAGAGAACAGATAATAAAATTAAACAAGTTGTACAACAATTTAATTATTGATATATNTAAATAAATATCACACATTTACAAATAAGAGGAGCATAAATAGATAAGTATATTATAAAACATTTTTCAATGAAAGCCACTTATTATCAGCCACTGATACGTTCTTTCCGCTATTTGATCATGATACTAATAGTCATACTTATCATAAGAAGCAAACCCAGCCTTTATATAATACAATCATAAGTAGTTTCTGCTTAGCTCTCAACCTTTATTTTTTTAGCTCTTAATCTTTACTATAACCTTAAATTATTCATACACAAACATACAAAAACATTACACCACAAATAATATAGGCCCTGTGCTACCTAATACATTATTCCCAAATTATTCGGTTTTATCCTGATTCTCTTTATTCCTTCCAAAAATTTCATTGACCTATTCAATCACACTGTCAAATTTTTCTATTTTTCTTTTCAATTTCTATTCTTCCTCCAAACAACATTTTTATTTTGCCCCTTGCTTTACTCAGCCAACTTCTTTCATACTTTTACTTTTTTAATCCATAATCTTCACTCAATAAATTACGTATTATTCTTTATTGTCCCTTTAGTATCTGTCTGTAATTTAATTATCTAAAGTAAATTGATAAATTAGTCCAAAGAAGGTTTAGAAAAATTTTTTATTGAGTGGGAAGCAAAACAGACACCAATATCTAAAAGGACGCTTCAATTTACGGACACGTGACAAGTAAAAGTCAACAACGAAAATATCTTCCAAACGTAGCATTCGGAATTAAATAAAACAAGCACATACAATGAATATTCTTAATGAGGACCATAGGGGCAAAATGCGACAAAATTAGACCAGTTTTTCCCATGAAATTATTAAAAATCGGGGAGCACAATCCAATACTTTAATCTTCTCCTCTCTATTTCTTCTAATGCATTCATATTTTGGTTTAATATTTTTAAACAAATATATATTTACCAATTTTCCCTTGATAACAAGAGGTCCGCCAGAATCTCCGAAGCAAATCCCTTTATTGCCCGATCCTCCAGTACAAATCATTGAGTCTGTAATGTCCGCTAGTGTTGCATTACACACGTCGTTTTCTATAATGGGAACTTTGACATATTGCAACACATGACTAATATCGGTAGCGGATGTAGTATTGTATCCCCAACCGCTTGTTATTGCCTCAGACCCCACGAAATCATTGTCAGCATCATCTCTAGTAGGAAGTGCAATCAGCTGAACGTACCCTATGAAAAATTCAATTACAAAATTCATAGACACTTACTTACGTCTATAGTGAGTAGAATAGGTCCAAAAAAATGTTAAATACGAAAATTAAATATGTAAGTATTAATTAATTTAAATAAAGCCAATTGGATTGCCGAATTTTTACGCTAATTAATAGAATCTCCAAATGCAACAGTTGGTTCGATGATTTAAATACAGTCGACTTTCGTTAATTCAAACCTGCAATAATTCGAACCTTTCTATAATTCAAAGTTATCACGAGTTTCCTACAAAATCTCTTTAGATTTCGAACTATATCAATACATTTTTATGCCCTTCGTAATTCGAACGAAAAAATCATTGCTACGTAACAAAACGACGCGCTAATTCGAACTCATCGGCGTCAAACACTCGACAATTCAAGGTTACAGAGAGAAAGGGACAGAAAGATTGTTAACTACATACATTTTGAGGCAAGGTCAAACTTGAATCTTCGTATCATCGAGCCTTTGTTTTTGTTATGATCAGTTTGGCACACACTTCCGCTCGAATTGGTTTGTTTAGTTATGTTTCAGTTACTGTTACTCTTTCGTTGTATACAGATTAAAAGTTAGAAAGATTAAATTTCGAACCATTTGATATTTCAAATACTCGATAATTCGTAATATTTTAAGTCTTTCGAGTTTCGAATTATCGAGAGTCGACTGTATGCAATTATGAAAAGCAAAGAAAACGAATAACATTGATAAGCAATTAAACAGACGAATTAAAGTAACAATAAATACTCCTTCGCTACTTAATAACTAATACTCGACTCGGTTAGTCATTGATCTGCCGCCACGTTCTATCGATCGGTACCACATTCGTGCAAGCATTCTGTCTACTTTTTTCCATCTACACTCTCGCTCTCGTACTCGCTGTTTCCTTTTACCCTTACTCTAACAATTTCTTTATCTGTCTTTCGTACAAATATTCCCACATTCGGCCATTCTGTTGTTGATATTTGTGACCTAGTAACTACCTTTCGTCATAGTTACTGTTATCACTTCTCGTAGCTTAATGGATAGAGCATTGGTCCCTGCTTCAATTTCCGGCGCGTGTAACAGTTGTAACAATTTTTCTAATTAGTTCAAAGTAATTTGTAGTAGATAAAATCAAGTGAGTTTTCTCACTAATATTAAATTAATGATGTTTTGTAATTAATCATAAGAGGTAGTTGATTAAGATCTAAGATAATGAAAATTATCAGTGGAGATAGTTACGATTGAGTTTGGCTGGTGTTGGAAGATAGACGATGCCTAAATCATTCTCCAGTGTTTCATTATTAAACTCTTCATGTACTTTAAACGTGGAGGTTCGAATGCGTTGCTGGGTAGTTTCACGAAAAGTTATGTTATGCGCCCCCAGAACTACTACCACCGATACAAGTCTGATAGAAAAAGAAAAATACAAATAAAATGAAGATAACCTTCAAGAACGAATATCTTACTCGTTCACCAAACAGTGCGCAGCAGTTAACACGTATCTTCTGGTAATAAGAGATCCTCCACAGAAACCGCTTGTTCCATTGAAAATAAGACTCAAAGCGGCCTAAACAAATAAAAGATTGTAGATCATCACATGACCGCTTTGACTGTAGCGAACTTTCAAATCTAAATTTCAACCAAATCCCCTTAAATTTCGTCTCCTAAATCATTTACATCCCTCCCAGAATTTCACCGTCACCGTCAACCGTGTTTGGTAAGTTAAAATTTATAAGTGAATAACCTATGACGTGAAAAAAAATATATCACCAACAGAACAGTGAAAAAAGTTTTGAAGCAAACCCGTGAATTTATTCATTTTAAGTAAATGCACAGTGTTGTTTAGTTACACCTGAAGTAGTTGATCGAACGTCAAATATTCTTAATGCTTACCTGGTATGGTAAAGAGTTTGGTGCAGCTTCACTCCCTCCCACGATCCTTACATCTTCAGAGGATGCAAGCTGATGGAGGCTTGTGGAATCTTTACTATGAGCAGGTATGATTTTATACCAATCCCTGTCAGCCTGCACCTGCAAAAATACAATTATAATTGTTCTAGACTTTCAAACTGATTTCACAGCCTCACCGCAACTAAGGAAAATATAAGGAAAATTAAGACAATTTCCTTCATTTTTGCTTGTGAGATAAATACTACATAGACCCTGGTAGAAACTCGGTTTATAAAGATATCTTCAAAGTACTTCTGCTGATAAAAATCATTTCACGTTTTTTGTGCAACCTGCATCGATATGATAAGCGGTATTTTGTCAAATATTTTAGATAAACGTGCTGCTAAAAAAAATCCAAGAAGGTACTGTAAGGTGCTTAAAGTTATAAAATTATAAATTTGGTGTGATTTATCAGTACGAAAAGAAAAGAATTTGCACGGGACTTTTAGGTCGAATGCACGGAAAGAAAAAGCAATCCACGCTATATGAGAACCCCTTTAAAAAAGTACAAATAAACAAACGGGACTTTCAAAAAACAAAGAAATACATTTTCATTGGCAAATTAATCTGTTTACTAAAATTCGACTAAATTTCAATTTAAATTACGGTAGTGAGTCTGTTATTCTTTCGAGTATTAGATGCACCAAGATTAGGAACCTAGTTGGCTTCCTCAGGAAGTTTTGTTCAGTTAATTGGTCACAGTTGATATCTGGTACACCGGGTAAACGAATAGGGACCTGGTGCGGCTTCTCTAGGAAAATTTGCTCAAATAATTAGATTATTGGTCAGTGCCGATGTTTAGTGTACCTATAGGTCAATTTTGCTTAATCGCTTTGTTTCATTTAAAAAATTTGTTTTTTATATTTATTCTATACTTCTTCCTCTTTTTATTGTTCCGCTAGTTAAGTATCTACTAAAATTTATTTTAAAAAATTAAAACGTACAAAATTTTCATCGTCAATTTAACTTAACCAATAATTCATGTCATTTAATTAAAACTACTGTAGCGAGCACGAGCATGTTTGTGTGCAATCGGGCATACGTGTGTGTGAGCGGCTAATCGATTCGTCGACTAGCCGCGGGCGCCTTTCTTCATGTGCGCCGTATTTGTAAATGTGTGTGTCGTACCTGCGTTCTGGGAAAGCAGTTAAACAGTTTAAAGAAAAAGAAACTTTCCGGACTGCTCGAGAAGGTTCTCGAAAGGAAGTAGGGAAGAGACTATCGCCGAAAAGAGTAGAAATAAATTGAGCGTTGCAGAAGTGAATCTAGAAATAAACTGACAGCGCAGTGAATAGTGATATATCAACAGTACTGTAAATAAATAGTGTAATTCATCACTTAAGTTAGTAATAATTTAAAAGTGTTTTTAAGCTCTTTAATAATAATTAGTGTAAATAAATAGTTTTCGTCTTAGAAGTTAATTTTATTAAACCCACGAACATTACAATACTTTTTTCAGGTGCAAATACTTTTTCTTTCTCCGTGCAAAGACAATGTTTTTCCCTTGCAAATGTAACTTTTCCCTGTGAAAACGCTCTTTTTTCCCGTGCAAATAATTATTTCTCTTATAAATATAAAGAAAGTAACGTAAACCACAAAATTTATTGTCAAATATTACTTGAAAGGGATGAATACCGCACAGAAGTCTATGGTGAAAATTTCTTTAAAAAAAAATGCATATGCATACACAGGAAAAGAAGCATTTTCGGCTGAAAAGTGTCTATGACACTTCAATCTGATGCCTTTTGGATTGTAGAATACACCTACTAGATTAGATGAACTGATAAAAACTGTATTACAAGGAGTGAACTGAAAATTTTTGGGAAATTTGCCTAAGCAATACTAATCAAAGGAACATATTTTTTATCTAAATGATTTGAAAATATATCGTTTATCAATTCAATACTGCTTTAACAAAAAGTGTAATAAGAATTTTATCAATGAAAGTACTTTAAATATAGCTTTATAAGACGAGCTTCTACCAAAATCTATACAGTATCTGTCACAAGCAGAAATGAAGGAAACTGTCCTAATTTTCATCACATGTTCCTTAGTCACGGTAAATTTGGAAGTTTATATCACTTATTTATGAATTAATATTTTGTACTTTTACAGGCTCACGTTGGTAGAGATTGGGCTAAAATTATACCTGCTAGTAAAATAGCTCGCACAAGACTCCATCAGCATGCTTCATCTGAAGATATAAGGATCGCAGGAGGGAATGAAGCTGTACCAAACTCTTTACCGTACCAAGTAAGTAAGCATTCGAAGCATTCGGAAAATTTCATGTTTGAATAAAATTCCTGAATAAGTGCTGTGTGCACTGCATGGTTGATGATCCATACTTTAAACACCCAAATTTACGGACTGGTGCAATTTTAAGGGGGCAAAATTTTAGGCAGAAACATTTGGGGGTTGTGAAATTTGGAGGGAGAATGTAGAAGTTTTAGATGCTTAAGTTTAAGGAGGCTGGGTTAAAATTTAGAAGACGTGAAAGTTCGTCCCTATCAAATTTGCGATAAACAACTAATCCACAATCAATACTTCACTTTTTTTAGGTCGCATTGACACTTTTTTACAAAGGTAATGATACGAGTTTCTGTGGAGGATCTCTTATCACCAGGAGATATGTGTTAACAGCTGGGCATTGTTTGGTGGACGGGTAAGTTACTTAGAATTGTTATCTTCAAATTTTGTTGATTTTATTTTTTTTCCTCAGACTTGTATCATTGGAAGTAATTCTAGGGGCGCATAACATTCAACGAAGAGAACCTACCCAGCAACGCATTTCGACTTCTACATTCAAAATAAATGAAAAGTATAATGATGGAACACTAGAGAATGATGTAGGCGTCGTCTATCTTCCAACACCAGCAAATCTCAACAGTAACTACTTTTATTAATAATGTTCTTAGTCGAAACTTTAATCAACATATCTACGTCTAATAATTGATTGCCAAACTTGTTAAAGTAAAACTTAAATGATCCTATAGGCAACGTTTCTCAATCTTTTCAGGCTTCATCTAGTTTTCTAATCTGTATTTTATATTTGTATAGGTATATATGAGAAATCATGAAGATGTTGAAATATAGGCAACGTAATATAGCTCCTCCGCTAATTTGATTTTCAAGTTTGTCATTTTTTTGGATCTATTCTGTTTATTATAGCTCTGTACCTACCTAAAATTACTGTGATTTATTCAATTTTTCATAGAGTATGTTCAACTGATTTCACTTCCCAGTAAAGCTGACGTTTCCAATAGTTTTGCGGGGTCTAAAGCAAAAGCAAGTGGTTGGGGATACATTGCTACTTCTTCTCACGATATGAGTGATGTATTACGATATATCGACGTTCCCGTTCTAACAAACAAGGTGTGTGCTGAAACGTTATCGGACTTTGTAGACACAATGATTTGTACTGGAGGAGCGGGTAATAAAGGAATTTGCTTTGGAGATTCAGGCGGACCTCTTGTGGTGAATGGAAAACTTGTAAGTATACCTACATACATCAATTGGAAAATCATAGATATAAAAGAAACAGGTACAACTCAGTACACGTGAAAGAAATAAAACTTCTTTGGCGATCTCGGTACCTTTATATCGAATAAGTAATGATTGGTGAAAGAAAGACAGAGTACGTGAATTTCCAGGATTTATGATTTCCAACATATTTTATCTTTAGTCGTCTTAAGGAGCATTACTTTAATACGTTTTTATGAGCCAATGGTCAAATTTTTTTCACTTCCGTTTATTTTTCCAAGTGCTTAAGAAACCGTAAACTATCAATAACTACAAGGAATTAGAATTAATACATAATAATATTCACTCTTAAATAAATATTAATTGTTGTTAAATAAACATTTACTGTAATATAACTGCACAGATATAACCAAAACATTAATTTAGCACTATAGTAAAGTGAATATACAGTATACAATAATATATGAGATGTCGGTCACCAACAGCTCACTGTAATACCGATATGCGCATGCGCGCCTATCTATTCTCATAGCCTATCGCGTCGGGAGACAAAACGTTGCAAAACGTGTCGTTTCATGGCCTTGAGATTTTACTCTCATCGAGCCCAAAGAAGTTTCACTTCAAAAATATTGCTATTCCTTGTTCTATCTGTTACAGGTCGGTATAACTTCGTCCATAAGTAATAATGGTTGTGAAGCTGGGGATCCATCCTCCTATACGAGGGTAACATCATTTTTAAACTGGATTTCAGCAAACAGTGACGCTGTTATTTCTTAAACGTTCCTTAGCCCTTAAAGCAGATATAACAAATAAACGATTTTTGCACTTGATTGGATGTTTATCTATTTATCCAAACATTGGGGGCTTGTGAGAATAAAAATAAATTAATAGTAACTTAACACATCCTCTAATTTGTCTTTCCCCGTTTTCCCCCTAAATTAGCAAAATAAAAAATTCACAGAACTCGCATCTTACACAAGTATCTTAGGCGTATTGAGAATACCAGGCACAGTTTATGGAGTTCTAAATTGTCCAAAAAAGGAATATTTGCTGTTTTAATTTGTCTGATTTGTATCGCCTTTTGTGATTAGAAAATTATGTATCTCTGATGGTGTGAAACTGTCAGAGTAAAATAATTTCAAAATTTCTCTTTTGCTAAAATACAACCAGATGGTACGGTTCAAACAGACAAAGTAACCATAAAAAGGAACGGCCTAATGGAAGAGACTCGTGGTGATTGCCTTATAGAAAACATCTTGAGACCAGTCTCGATCACTCTAAGGATCTAGTTCAATACCGAAAAGTTATTTTTCACAAGACCATAATTTAAGTATATAAGCACAATAGTGACCAAGACTGTAAATCGCTTTTTGCGTAAATTCCGCATTTTTGTAGGAATTTATTCCGAATTTCATTAACTTGCGACGTGGGTCAATTTCGGTGTTTAAAATCTCTAAATGGTTCGTTCTATAATTTCGCGATTCATTTGTAGCGAAAAGCGGATTGATAAAATGGAAAGAATTACAATTTGGGTTTGGATTTCGAAGATCGTTATTCGGTCATTTATGTTCAGGTAGGTCATAATGTATTTTTCAAGGAAATGAAACAAGCGATGTAACAAAACCTAAACGAGCGCAATTATATGCAACACATTGATATTTTATGTGTTTATTTACACTTGTGACCTAATGTAAGAGGCCTGGCAGAGTTTGATCGTCGACCCTGATCGACTGTCAGATCTGTCGCTCAACGATTTTACTTTTCTTGAGATGGATCTCATATGCACACATATGTTTTTATTGGTACCATCCTGCGTATATTTGAATTATAATTTTTCCACAAAACATCTGTCAGCTGCTAGTACGTCATTCAAAGTTTTTTGTGGTGTTTTTTGCTAGTTTTATCCTGATAAATTTTTAGAAAATGTCTCTAGATTAAACTTTGTATTATATAAAATTGTAAGTGCATGACCTCATTTTTAATAATTTATCTGTGTGAAACGAGTCTCAAAACACTTCAGTAGTGCTCACGCACAACTTTTTAACAGCCCACGTGTTGCTTACGAATAATAATAATAAACTAAATCTGTTATTTCATAATAGTGTAATTCAAAAATTAGATTAATTTGGTGATTATTGGTGATGAAAATGATTGGGTAAATGAATGTTATAAATTAGATTGCATGAAATGGAAGAAGAATGTGACTGTTTCTAATTCTACTGATGCGATAAATTCCCTTCATATTAAGTTATTGGTAGTTTAACTTTTTAAATTGAAATTATCAATTTCATCGATGTAGCTGCCTAATTGTTGTCCCATCAGTTTCTCTATACAATGCCTTTTCACGCCCAGGGCCAGCTTCGAATTGCAACCTTCACCGTGGGAAGTTATAGTACCTAATGGGTATGATTTTGTGAATTCCAAATTTTGACATATCTCCACGTTTGAATGTTCCTATAGAATCCAATGCTACAAATTGTGGATGTCTGTGTGTAGATATGTATGTACGTATGTGCTTATGTGCATATAGTCGTATGCGTATGTGCGTATCTATATGCATTCGGAATTACCTTTAGTCTCGGCTTTTTCAAGAACAAAAGATGATACGTTGACACGTTTGATCAATTGCATTCGACGCATAATCACTCAACGTAAAACTGATTAGAATTCCAGCAAAATCGATCTGGCCTTTTTTTGTGGAGCACCAAAAAATTAAATTAAAACACGGATATTAATATGATAAGAAAGTTAAACTGGTAAGTTAGTCGTGTGGAACTCCCAGACACCATTTGTTTAAGAATTGCAGTTGTATTGCCTTTATTGGATTTGCTGAAGGCTAGATGACTATTTAGTTTTAAGGATTCGATGGTTAAAGTTTCGGATTAATTCGTTTAACTGTGGTATTTTTTCTAACAACTTATGCACAATGTAATTTTCCAATAAACGTATTTGAATAATGTTATTCGTTTACTCCTACCTTGGTTAGAAGTAATTCTCTATAAATCGCTAAATAAATGCATATTACTATAGCTTCTGAAATAGAGACAAAAGAACTTTAAAAAACTAGTTAACAGTCATTCTCATCAACGAAGTTATAACAATCAAATTTGTAACTTGAGAAATTTCCTCTAGAAATGTCGGTATTACTTTTTAAATTGAAATTATTATTACATTACCTCAAAAGGCGCTCGGCAGAGCAGCCAAGCTCAATATGGCGGCGCTCATGGCCGGCATGAGCTAACCCTGTAACATTTATATTGTCACTCATTCGTGCAAGTGCATGACAATTACATTTATAGACTGTGAAACTCAAAGCGAAGATGAAATTATTGATAGAATAACTGAAGTTCAAAATGATTCAATGATTTAAATAAATATTATTCTCACTTTTTAACACGCGTCTATCATCTGAATGATTGTATTCATTATGTATTCCGTACTCTCATACGCAGATTGAAATTAAAATTATAGTTGGATATCTTGTCGACTATTGATATCTCATTATCATTCCCATTTTCCAATTATTAAGATAAGATTAAGAATGCGATTTTAATTTTAATAGCCTAAATCGAATAATTGTCCGAAAATTTACAGTTAAATGCCTACAATCCGAAAAGTTTCACTTGCATCGTGGTTTCATAAAACCGTACAATTGTTTTTCTTAAGTTCAATTGTTTCCGGGGAAATTACATTGAAACATTGAAATACTTGTACTAACTTGCTAAAGAAATAGATCCATCGTGTTTTTATACTAAAGTACTGGAAGCAGAGGAAGAAGAAGGTAATACAGATATGGAAATGGAACATTAAATCGAATTTTGAAGAAGAATCGTAATAATGTAATAAGAAATAAGAATTGTTTTGATGAATAAAAAAAGCCATTCTATAACAATTTCTGTTTAGCTAAAAAAATTCCGTTGTAATAAAAATAAAAATTTACCACAATTGAAATACAAACAACAGTAATTTTCGTAAAAACGATTTATCGTAACCTCTAACTTCGCGTAATATGTGTCGATTAGGACTTTTGGGATATCATTTAAAAGCGCAAAAGGAAAGTTCATGTGAAAATCTAGTGTAATGTACTTATTTCCTATATTGCTGTATTATTGCATACAAAAATGAATTAGGCGAAAGTTACAAGGTCAAGCACTTGTATTTTTATATAAATTTTGCCTGGAGACAACAGTACATAGGTTTATCAATACAAAAACTAAAAAAAACGCTATAGATAGTTTGACACGTGTAGCTGGGAGAAAAAATAACAATCTATAACTCAAAAAGAAAAAACTGGCAAATTGCGATGCTTTGGTATGAACTTCGAGATCATGTCTCGAAGATTCTTCCTGTTTTTTTTGACTATATTTTATGTTTCCCTCCAAAATCAGTACCCAAAACGTGTNGAGTTACAAAAAAATATCTATATCCGTAAATTTTCCGTGTCTTTTGTAGTCATAAATAATGGGTAAACTGAAACCTAAAGTCGTTTATTACCGACAAAGTGTAAAGAATAAAATGAGAAGTTATTCCTATAAACATTATCATTAAACATTATTAATTTATAAAAAATAAATTATTAAAAGTCAGTGCTGTTTATTTTTCTCTAGGACTACTCTTCAGTTTGTAATTAGTCGATAGTATTCAATTTGTGTCTATAACTTACCAAACTAAAGTTATCTAATGATAAGTAATAAATATATTTATCCACCAAATCACCGAAGTTTATGACGTCAAATTACTACTCTTCAGTTTGTAATTAGGCGGTAGTATTCAATTTGTGTCTATAACTTACCAAACTAAACTTATCTAATGATAAGTAATATATATATTTGTCCACCAAATCACCGAAGTTTACGACGTCAAATTATTGCTGATCATATTTATTTGATTGAAAAAACACGCGAAATAGGTTTTCCGTTGATAACAAAATTGGATCAGCAGTCGCTGACAGGTCCCCCTTTTCCAAGTTGTAGCAATTATTAAGTCAGTGCTGTTTATTTTTCTCTAAGACTACTCTTCAGTTTGTAATTAGTCGATAGTATTCAAATTGTGTCTATAACTTACCAAACTAAACTTATCTAATGATAAGTAATATATATATTTATCCACCAAATCACCGAAGTTTATGACGTCAAATTATTGCTGATCATATTTATTTGATTGAAAAAACACGCGAAACAGGTTTTCCGTTGATAACAAAAAGCTATAATTTTTACTAAAAAAAGTTTAATGTAAAAGTTGTAGCATTTAAAACCACACAGATTTTAAAAATTCAAAATTGGATCAGCAGTCGCTGACAGGTCCCCCTTTTCCAATGGGCACTCTGGGCAAGTGCCCAGGGCCCCACGATCAACGGAGGCCCCCTATATAGTTCCTGTCAGATCCACCCGCCAACCAAAAGCCGATAATTATTTTAAGAAAATTAATCAATAATTGTTAGAATATTTACTTGCATAATCGCTTTTGCATGCTATAAACGCGAGCATACCTAAATGTAGATGATTCTTCAAACATTTATATATTCTAAAATTTTATTACATTGAATCTCTCTCCAAAGAGAAAAATACAGAATCTGACTACAAGGACTTGTCTCAAAGAATAAGACTTAGAAGTTCGCGCCAGACATTTTTTGATGACTCTATACCGATAATCCAACTGCGTTAAAGTAGAAATACCTTACTTCCCATAATATAAGTGATATCCCAAGCGTGCATCTAAAACAGCGATTGAGTTTGTACAAGGACATTGGTTATTGTTGACATTGTTTTTCGCTTGAAGTTGCAAAGAATTTGCTGCTGTGAAGATGTTGACGAGAAAGAGTTAGAAATAGAATGTCTGTATTTGGCAAACTAATAGTATTCCAGAAGTTTTGATAAAAAACCGAGTTGGAGACGCATTTTCAAATGTAGAAATTGCACTGAGAATCTTTTTAAACATGATGGTAACTAACTGCAGTGGCGAACGCTCCTACCTTAAACGGAAAAGAAGAAAAAGTACCAACCTGAGAATGATATTAGAGTTACTTTTTCGAGTCATATTACAATTGTATATTCATTTATGTGAATATAAAGAAACAAATAACAAATCAAAATGATTCTCTGTCAAAGCTGTAGGAGGCTCGGTAGGCTTATGTGCCCAGGGCCTCCAATAGGTTAAAGACGGCCCTGGTCGCTGGTAATGTTTAGAAAACTGTTAAAAATGGTCAATATTTCAATTGTTAATAATCTTATTAATAGATACGTTTTTTAGATAATATTGTGGGAATTATTAGCTCTTCTTAATACAAACAAATAAAAAAAAGTACAACTTGATCCGAGTCTTAGTTTACGAAATATTCTATTTTGCACTAAAATTTTTAATGTGAATGTTGTGTAGATTTAGCAAAAGATAAAGTAATTTTGTTTAGGGCATTAATTTACGAAAATGATTTGCACAATTACGTTCTTGGAAGAACAGGGCCTTCAACTATGGAATGTCCTTAACAACATTACCTTATCTTTTGCTGAATCTACAGAAAATTCACATTAACCAATCTAATGTTTTTTAGTGCAACATAGAATATTTCGAAAACTATGACTTCGATCAAGTTGTGTTTTACTATTGATATCTCATTATCATTCCCATTTTCCAATTATTAAGATAAGATTAAGAATGCGATTTTAATTTTAATAGCCTCAATCGAATAATTGTCCGAAAATTTACAGTTAAATGCCTACAATCCGAAAAGTTTCACTTGCATCGTGGTTTCATAAAACCGTACAATTGTTTTTCTTAAGTTCAATTGTTTCCGGGGAAATTACATTGAAACATTGAAATACTTGTACTAACTTGCTAAAGAAATAGATCCATCGTGTTTTTATACTAAAGTACTGGAAGCAGAGGAAGAAGAAGGTAATACAGATATGGAAATGGAACATTAAATCGAATTTTGAAGAAGAATCGTAATAATGTAATAAGAAATAAGAATTGTTTTGATGAATAAAAAAAGCCATTCTATAACAATTTCTGTTTAGCTAAAAAAATTCCGTTGTAATAAAAATAAAAATTTACCACAATTGAAATACAAACAACAGTAATTTTCGTAAAAACGATTTATCGTAACCTCTAACTTCGCGTAATATGTGTCGATTAGGACTTTTGGGATATCATTTAAAAGCGCAAAAGGAAAGTTCATGTGAAAATCTAGTGTAATGTACTTATTTCCTATATTGCTGTATTATTGCATACAAAAATGAATTAGGCGAAAGTTACAAGGTCAAGCACTTGTATTTTTATATAAATTTTGCCTGGAGACAACAGTACATAGGTTTATCAATACAAAAACTAAAAAAAACGCTATAGATAGTTTGACACGTGTAGCTGGGAGAAAAAATAACAATCTATAACTCAAAAAGAAANTACATGAGATCCTCTCTGTCAGAAAGCAAACGGAGAATGATATACGCATGTGTACTTATGATGGGATTGATAAAACTTGCGAAATAAAGCGACTAGTTGCGAATAATTCCGACAATATTTCCGCCTTCTTCTTCACATTCCCTTTACCCTGCTTACTAATATTTTGCCCCTGTATATCTATTCCTACAGTTATACTGTCTTTAATTATGTTGATTTAAGCCATATATAATAATTCCACTAAAAGCAAAATTTAAAGTGCAAAGAATTCTGAATTTCTATTTATATATATTATATCTTGGGCATTGTTAGCAATTAAATATTCAATTTTCACACAAGAGAAAACAGAACCGCTACTGTTCAAGGAGTTTACAAATTTAAAAAAGTTTGCACTAAAGATGTCCTGGTTCGGGTCGAAAGGCCATCGCCAATTGGAGTTGCTTCCTAACGTTTCGCTAGCAGGAGTGAATGCCTCTTCTGACATCCTTTGTTCTGCGGCGCGCAATCTCGCTAACTCAGTTCACAGTGCCGGGTATGTTACCTAGCTTCACCATATGCCACAGTCAAGACTTGGAATGCGTACGCGCACTTAATTTTGTTTTTCACATACAATTTGGTATAGATTCGTTGATCCATTTTTTAGAACAGACAAAAATCGAAAGTGAGCCAAAACACGTGAAAGCAAAGCAGCTGTCAAAAATTAACTGAACATTCAAATTAGTACAACTTGTCGGTATAATTGAGAGGTATGAGTACCAATATAACGCCACAAAAGAATCAAAAATTGACCATACGTAACTCACGGAAACTTAAAATTTGCGATACTTTTTGAACAAAGTATGAGCTGTTTCTGCTAAGAACCTGCGAATTCAGCGTGCAGATGGCGTATGTTTGCTGCAGTAAATTATGCCTGAGTTGGTGAGTTAACGCGCTAAATTTCACTGAGTTACCCATTCTTAATGTGAACGAAGTAACTCCAACTGACGACGACCAATAGACCCGAATCAAGACACCATCACTTCACTAAATGACCGCAAAAGCCTTTACAAGCCTTATTGGCTATTTACTTATTGAATTGTTTATCCATTATGGGTACAACATCAAGTGATGTTTGAGAAAGAAATCTCTCTTCCTTCAGCATACCTACCATAATTGAACTGAGAGTTGTGCATTTTAAATAGTTTAGGATAAATCCTTCTTGTTGACTTATAATAGTAGGTTTCTTAGTATATCATCCTAACTTTTTTTAGCAATATTAATATTGGAATATCTCTAAAAGATATGAGAATGTATCGTTTATCATATCCATGCAGCTTGAACAAAAAACGTCACACGAACTTTATCAACAGAAGTACTTTGAAGATAACTTACATAAAATGGGTTTCAATCAAACTCTGTACAATATCTATGTTACAAGCAAAAATGAAGGAGGTTGTGCTAATCTTCATTACATTATCCGTAGTTACGGTAACAAAGTGCTATAAGTCTAAATTAATTCTGAATTTATTCTCTGTCTTCTTGACAGGCTCACGTAACTAGAGATTGGTCTAAAATTTTACCTGCACGTGAAACAGTTCACAGAGGATTCAGTCAGCTTGCATCCTCTGAAGATACAAGGATCGTGGGAGGAAATGAAGCTGTACCAAACTCCATACCTTACCAAGTAAGTATTTAAATATTTGGAACACTTGACGTTTGAAAAACATTTTGGGTCTATATAACATTGTAAGATTATTTTCGCCTTTTGGGTGGATGATACTTTTCTTTATGTCACACAAAGTTGAATGTCGGATGCCATATAAACTGCTACCGAGTTTGGTAAACGTACAAAACGTCTGGTTGCTCCATGCCGAAGATTTCTTCAGATCATGAGGTTACGGTATAAAGGAACTGCTGTAGCAATGGTATAATTAGAAGTGCACGCCGAAGGTACACGCCGGGTTCACTTCGAAGTATATCGACGGGTGAACACCACGTAGGTTGTTCAACAAATTGGGTATTTTAATAAACAAACGAAATAATAATCCAATTACTGCGATGCAACTCTGTACTACATGATGCATCTCAGTCACTTTGTTACCAATGTCATTAAATGATTCTTCCGATATTCGGACATATATATGAACGTGTAGTTTATTTATAACAAACTTGCTTTTCTCCGCGGCTTCCTTTGCAGAAATTAATATTGTTTCTTCATAAAACCTTTTAACTCCAAATTCACCCTTACAACGTTTTAATTTTATGTAATGTCGCGTGTGTGTGTGTGTGTGTGTGTAGGTGTATTTGTATTGCATTAACTGTGGCAACCTGTGTGTGCATTAAGCTGAATTGTGGCGTACGCTTTAGTTGTGGCAACGCACATTCGGATGCCACAGCAAAAGTTGCCATAAATCGCATATAAGTCTGTTTCGTGTGTGCCGCTTTGAATATACCANAATTTTGTGGTAGGAGAAGTCAATTCTCACGAGGTATACAATTTCGCCGCGCCTGCTGAAAATAGTGTTTTTATTATTATAGGCTGCCTTGAGACTACTTTACGATGCTGGATCAACGAGTTTCTGTGGAGGATCTCTTATCACTACAAGATACGTGCTAACAGCTGCGCATTGTTTGGTAGATAAGTAAGGCAATTTGCTCTTAAATTTATCCTCACAATTTATTGTATTTTACTTTTTTTTATCAGTCTTGTGTCTCTAGAAGTTATTCTGGGTGCACATAAGTTTCGTGAAAATGAAGCTACCCAGCAAAGAATTCCAACTTCTACGTTCAAAGTACATGAACGGTTTAATAAACAAACACTACAGAATGATGTAGGCGTCGTCTATCTTGAAACACCAGCAAAAATCAATCGTAACTATCTCTATTGATAATTTACTTTACTTTAAATATTTAAAAAAAAAACACAGTTATAACTTAAACTAATAGTAAAAACAATCAATAGCCGTCGACTTTATTCAGACTTCTAACTCTCTAATGCCTATTTGTTTTTAGGTAGTGTAGGAGTAGTTGAAGAACTTGAGTCGTAAAGGAGTTGCTTCAATAATTTAATATTTTGAAAATTTTTTGCTCTCTATAAATGTATCTACATATAAATTGAATAATTTGTGTTTGCTTGTTTACGAAACATAAATTAATCTTTACAGGCGATGTTCAAGTGATTGCACTTCCCAGTACAGCCGACGTTTCGAATAGTTTTGCGGGATCTGCAGCAATAGTAAGTGGTTGGGGATATACTTCAACTTCTGCTTCCGATGTCAGTGAAGTATTGCGATATATAAATGTAACCATTCTAACAAACGCCGTGTGTAATGCAACGTTCAAGGACGTTAGAGATTCAAACATTTGTTCTTCAGGAGCAGGCAAAAAAGGGGTTTGTGCTGGAGATTCAGGCGGTCCTCTTGTGGCTAACAGAAAATTGGTAAATATGTATATTAATTTAGGAGTATTAAATCAAGATAGATTTGTATACCCGTGCTGTATTCTTCCTAATCAATATTAACTTTAAGGTCATTCAAGTATTACGTAAGCAGAATTTTAGTAATTTTTAACACCTCTTTTTGTCAGCAAAAGTCAGTAAAGTTCTTTACCACCCCCCCCCCTTCCCTTTATAAACACTGGTAGGTATATATTTTTTAAAATTTGTTTAGGTTTCTTTATTGTTATTCATGAATCTATAAATAAGGAATTTATAAACTACAAAAGAATTTAATTCCAATTTAATATTTATTTACCCTGAATTAAAGGTTTAAATGAAGAAATCAAATATCAAGACTCTACATAAATTTAATAATAAAAGTAGTTAGATGTTAAATTAACGAATGTGTATTTATCACAAAACATTGAAGGTACTTACATATTCAANAATAAGAAAATAAGTAATCTTTTTTTACTCATCCTTAAGAAACTAATTGTCGAATTAGTAAGTAAGCGCGTTGAATTGAAATACTGGATTCAAGAGAAATATACCCTGGCTAGAACGCACGCGGCGCCGAGGCCTCAGCTCGCCTGCATGCTATTGCTTTTTTCTTTGATTAATTTCTTTTTTAATTTCAAATGTATTTACCAAATAATGCCTTTGTTTGATCACATATTACGATTATAAATTTTGCGGTAGGGGAAGTCAACGCTCACGAAGTATACAATTTCGCCGCGCCTGCTGAAAATACTGTTTTTATTATTATAGGCTGCCTTGAGACTATTTTATGATGATGGATCAACGAATTTCTGTGGAGGATCTCTTATCACCAAGAGATACGTGCTAACAGCTGCACATTGTTTGGTAGATAAGTAAGGCAATTTGCTCTTAAATTTATCGTCACAATTTATTACATTTTACTTTTTTTTTATCAGTCTTGTGTCGCTAGAAGTAATTCTGGGTGCACATAAGTTTCGTGAAAATGAAGCTACTCAGCAAAGCATTCCAACATCTACGTTTAAAGTACATGAACGATTTAATAACCAAACCCTAGAGAATGATGTAGGCGTCGTCTATCTTGAAACACCAGCAGAAATAAACCGTAACTACCTCTATTGATAACTTACTTTATCTTAAATATTAATTGCATAAAAAAAAGCCACACTTATAACAAACTAAAAGTTTAAACAATGGGCGGGCGTCGACTTTATTCAGACTTGTAGCTTTATAATGCCTGTTTGTTTCATAGGTAGTATGGGAGAAGTTAACGAATTTGAGTTGAAGCCATCGTAAAGGAGTTGCTTCAATAATTTAATTTTTTGAATATTTTTTGCTCTTTATAAACGTATCTACCTATAACTTGAATGGTTTATGTTGACTTGTTTACCAAACATAAATTAATCTTTACAGGCTATGTTCAAGTGATTGCACTTCCCAGTAGGGCTGACGTTTCGAATAGTTTCGCGGGATCTGCGGCAATAGCAAGTGGTTGGGGATATACTTCTACTTCTGCTTCCGATGTCACTGAAGCATTGCGATATATAAATGTTACCATTCTCACAAAAGCTGCGTGTAGTGTAACGTACAAGGACGTTAGAGATTCAGTCATTTGTTCTTCAGGAGCAGGCAAAAAAGGGCTTTGTGCTGGAGATTCAGGCGGTCCTCTTGCGGCTAACAAAAAATTGGTAAATATGTAATATTAATTTAGAAGTATTAAATCAAGATATATAGTATACCCGTGCTATATTCTTCCTAATCAAGATTTACTTTGAGGCCATTCAAGTATTACGTAAGTAGAATTTTAGTAATTTTTAACACTTCTTTCTGTCAGCGAAAGTCAGTAAAGTTTCTTACCACCCCCCTAACCCCCTACCCTTTGTAAACATTGGTAGGTATATATTTTTGAAAATCTGTTTAGGTTTCTTTATTGTTATTCATGAATCTAGAGATAAGGAATTTATAGACTACAAAAGAATTTAATTCCAATTTAATATTTATTTACCCTGAATTAAAGGTTTAAATGAAGAAATCAAATATCAAGACTCTACATAAATTTAATAATAAAAGTAGTTAGATGTTAAATTAACGAATGTGTATTTATCACAAAACATTGAAGGTACTTACATATTCCTAGTTCTAAATAAGTAGATACATAGTTAGTCGGCATAGCTCCTGGCTAAATAGTATATTACGTAACAAGGGAAGGAAGTGGGCTATTACACAGCACGTGTGAATTACCACCCAAACCGAAGGCGAGGGTGCCAACACGTGGTTTGTTTGTGCGTATAATATTTGTTGTCACATTTATGCAGAATGTCCGTTACTTGGGTTACTAGTTTATGGAAGTGAAACTTCTTAATGTATTGTGTAGAATTCCTAGATTTTATACATTTCCGGTACCATATACACGGTAGGAAAGTCGAAGATCCTGCGGAGGTGTGAGAAAAAAATATTTTACAATTGTTAAGACAGTTAACGAAATTGTAATATTTTAATTACCTGATTAAAAATATAAATAAAATAATTATTAATAAAACTGTTTCCAACAGCCCTGAACGACTAAACTCAAGAAACTGTTACCCCAAGAACACTTTACNTTTTCCTCACTATTATTTCCATTCAGTAGTAAGTTTTCTTCATTTACTTCTTCATTATCATCATTTGGGTCCAAATTTCCGTGGTGTTTTTGTTGTTTCAATGATTTCTCATTCACTTTTGTCTGTTACACTGGCAACTAGTTCGTTGTATTTTGTACATGACGTCGTTTATACGTCTAACTACTTCGTGTGGACCTTCTCAATTCCGTTGTAATTTGGGGCACCTTCCTTTCTTGCGAACTGGGTGAAAAAGTCATACACGATCGCCCTCCTTGAATCCAGAGAAATTCGCTCGATGATCGTAGCGGATCTTCATTCGGTCACTTCCTAATTTTATTATTGTTCTGACGGCTTTGTGGATGGTGTTTAGCCACTACCGTAGTCGAGATATGTAATCGTCCGTGGACAACGGAGAGTCTTCAGATCGCATAAACATCAGATCAGTAGGTAGCCTTGGTTCATTCCCGTATAGTACACAAGAAGTGGCCTGTCAGGTAGTCTCGTCTATAGATGCCCTGTAGGCCAAAAAGAATAAGGGAATGTGGTGATCTCAGTCGGTCTGACGATCGTTCACAAACATCCTCGAATTGTTTGACCATCCCATTAGACCGAGGATGCAACGGAGTTGTTCTAGTTTTCCTTATTCCCATTAATTCACACACTCGTTGGAATATCTTCGGTTCAAAATTTCGGCCCTGATCTGTGTGAATTTCTATAGGAACTCCATTTTGGCTGATCCAGTTATTTATTATTGCCTCCGCTACGGTGGTGGTATCCACTTTGGGGATTACATAGGCTTCTGGCCATTTGCTGAAGTAATCCATCACAACGAGGATGTAAGGGTTGTCACTGTTAGTTCGTGGAAAGTGATAATTGATATCCATGGCTATTTTTTCGAAGGGTATCCCGACATTGTACTGACGCTTTCTAGCGTACTAACATTCACCCAGTAATACCTCTCACGCAGTTTTTCTAAGGTCTTCTTCGCCTGAGAGTGTCAACTTTCAGTACGAGCTTGCAGCCCTTCCATCACTTCTTTTGTCTTCTTCTTGGGTAACATAACCTGGAGTTATTTCTTGGTCTCGCCCGGACTCTCCCAAATTCTTTTAAGAACTCCATTATCCAGTTTCAGGGAATCCAATTGAACCCAATAACATTTCGTCGTAGTGCCTGGGGACTTACGTCCGCCCAAGTTGGCCGAGATTCTTCTCTGTCTTTCCATTTCATGATGGGTGCTAAATAGTCATCGGTTCACTGTTTCTCAATAAACATGGTGTCTTCCCAATTGTCTTGCCTCTCTATGGCGGTGTATAGGCATGGAACTTATTCTAACCCTTTTTGTCTTTCCACAGAAACAATATTTGCAATTTTGTGGGCATGGTTGTTTTGATAGGGCGTCGGCATTTCTATGGTGTTTTTCTGGCCGATGTTCAATTCTGAAATTGTACTCCTGTAAACGCTGTAACCAGTTGACCATTTGTCCTTCAAGATTTCGAAACCGCAGTAACCATTTAAGAGAATAATATATATATATATATATAAAGTGTTCTATCGTCTTTACGTCGGCCAGTCATTCTCGTCGAGTCACACAATAATTCATCTCGGGCTTTGACAGCGTCTTGCTAAAATCCCTGATTACTCTTTCTTTACCGTCCTTAAATTGGGAAAGGAGTCCTCCAATAGCTACATTGCTCGCATCCGTATCGACTACGAATGGTTTTCCAAATTCGGGATAATTCAAAATCGAAGTGTTTGACAAATTATTTTTCAGGGCTTGGAAAGCCTCTTGACAGGTGTTCGTCCAAACAAATGGCACCCCATTCTCAGTAAGTCTGTGCAAGGGGCGGGTCACATCCGCAAACCCCTTCATGAATCTTCTGAAGTTCGAACATTTTCCAAAAAACTCCTCAGTTCATGCTAATTTGTTGATTCCGGCCAGTTGCGAACCGCCACAGTCTTGTCAGGATCTGTACTAACTTCTTCAGTTGATATGACGTGACCTAGGTCACTTCAGTTCTAAATAACGCACACTTCTACGTTAAACTGCCAAAGCCTTTTTCCCGTAGTAAACTCTTTTACTTATCTTCGGGATGTACTGTCCTTATACGTCACTTAATNCCCTATATATCTGTCCCTACAGTTATACTGTCTTTAATGATGTCGATCGCGTCTTCCTTGTATAAATTGAAAAGTAGCAGTGACAGGCATCCTTATCTGAGCCCCTTCCTAGGTATATTTAACGTCTTGTTCCATTTAACATTGTCAAAAGTTTTTTCTAAATCTACAAATCCTATGTACACATTCTTTCCTTTTTGTATTATTTTCTCTATTGTTACCAATAAAGCTAGAATGGCCTCTTACGTTCCTCTATTTCTTCTAAACCCAAATTGATCTTCTTCCCCTAATAGTTCTTCCATCCTTTTATTCCATCCTCCTCTATACAATTCTAGTTAAAATTGTTGACGCATGAGAATTAAGGTAATTATTCTTATTTCATTAATAGACGTAAAACATAACATAGAGGTCTAGCCGAGTTGAAACTGCATAAATTTACATACATCAGTGTACAAGAAAAATTAATAATAGCGAATTAGTTTCTATAACCCCCAAAAGATGAGAGTGAGGTTCTTCGGCATCAGATCGTGTTCAGTTGCTCAACGTTAACCATTAAAAACTAACAATGCCGGAGGAGAATACTTCTCCTTAATACAATAAATGCGAATGTGAGTGTTTAACCGATAATCAAGAAATTTTGTACAGAGATTGTCAGGGGTACAGAAAAGCACATAGGGTACCTTTTAAAAAGAAATTACTCTTATGTAATATGAAGACTTGAAAAACTTTGGCGGATGTTGTAGAACAAACAAAATAGCTCAAACCACAACGTCAAAACACGACACTTGACAAAACAATTGGTATTGAGAAAAAAAAAATGATTGGGTAAATGACATTAGATTGCACGAAATGGAAGAAGAATGTGACTATTTCTAATTCTAATGATGAGCGAAACTCCCTTCATATTAAGTTATTGGTCGTTAAACTTCTTAAATTTAAGTTATCAATTTCATTGATGTAGCTGCTTGTTGTCGCAATTTCTCTATACAATGCCAATTCACGCCCAGGGTCGGCTTCAGATTGCAACCTCGTCTGTTTTTCTTACATTTTTTTTGCAAAGCTTGCTACTTATTTCAAAAATATCCTATGTATTCCTATTAACTTCGCAACTTCACCATGGGAAGTTATAGTAATGGGTCTGATTTTATGAATTCCAAATTTTGACATTTAGCGCCTTTTTAATAAAAGCACTAATAATTTTTGTACCAATAGGAACGTAACACAAAACAAAACACAACACAAATGAAGAATATATACAAAAGTTTAATAAGACTGAACAACACTCAAAAACAACATAAGAACAACAACAAATAATAACAATTTAAAACACTTACGAATTATCAAGAGGTAGACTGGTTACTGGACACTGGTTAATAAGTAGGAAATTTGAAGGGTATTTATACAACAGGATTGTTAGTAAATAGAGGGAGAACATTCTAGAAGGAAAAGTATTAACCGAACATGTACAGACTAGTTGAGATTGAATAGAATAGAATTCGAAGAAAAAGTAAGCGAGGGAAAGCCAGCTATTAATAAGGGTTGTTAAATAGGTATCGAAGACGATGAAATTCTAGGTAAAGATAGCGATAGCGAAACAATAGAATTTAGTTTGAAAAGAAACAAAGGCATGCACAAGATAAGAAGCGAAAGGTTTACAATATTTACACATGTACAAAAATATGAAAAATTAATATACAAAAATATATATCCAAAATTGTACGTTTTNGCCTTTGTTGTTAAATTTGCTCTATTCGGCTGGCATGAAGACTGTTGTTGCGGCACTGGGATACTCGCAGGAAAATCTTTGTTCGCTGCGATAGCGGTTGGTTCTGCTAGCACGTACGCTGGCTTAAGACGGTCAATTGACACCGTCACGTCACGACCTTTGACATTGACCACGAACGTTTTGTCCGCGCGTCGCACCACTGAATATGGACCTTCGTAGGGATTCTGTAATGTCTCCTTCGGGCCACCACGTCGAATAAAAACCTGATCCGTTGTATTGAGGTCCTTGAAGATAAAGGTCTTCTTTTCCCCATGGCGACGTCCTTGCGTTGGTCGCAGCGTTTGTTGGATGGTACGGAGTTCTTTGACAAATTCTGACGCGTTCTCATGAGGATTTGAATCAGGATGCGATCCTAAAAACTCACCAGGAAGTCTTAAGGTTTCTCCGTACAGCATCTCTGCTGTGGTGGCTTGTAGGTCCTCTTTCCAAGCGGAGCGGATTCCTAGCAGAACTGTTGACAACGTACGCGTCCAGGAGTTATTCTGGTGGCACATTATTGCAGCTTTCAGTTGCCTGTGGAGTCGTTCCAGCATGCCATTCGCTGAAGGATGATAGGCCGTTGTACGAAGATGAGACGTACCCAATAAACGGCTTAACTGTTTAAAAAGGTACGACTCGAACTGTCGGCCTTGGTCAGAAGTGATTCTCAAGGGAGTCCCGAACCTGGCGATCCAATTATCATATAAGGCACGTGCGACGGTCGATGCTTCCTGATCCGGGATAGGAACAGCTTCGGGCCATCTGGAAAACCGGTCAACCATCGTAAGGCAACACCTACATCCTTCAGACAACGGCATGACGACTATATCTATGTGGATGTGGTCGAACCTCGAAGATGTCGTCGGGAATGCTCCTACGGGAGCCGATACCTGCCGAGTTATCTTAGAACGCTGGCAAGCAACACAGGAACGGGCCCATTGTCTGACATCTTTCGTTACGGACGGCCAAATATAACGTTGTGTTACAAGTTTGACGGTCGCGTTAACGCCTGGATGAGAGAGGTCATGTACGGAGTGAAATACAGCTTTCCGGAACCCCTTGGTTATGAAAGGACGGGCTGTGCGTAATGAAACATCGCAGAACACGGATATGTCACTACCTGGTATTTGAAGAAGCTTTAACTGAAGTGAAGAATTATTTGCGAGAAACTCTTTCAGTTCCGGGTCCGTTTTCTGTTTTTCTGCAAGCGCTTTGTAATCTAGAAATGTGTGCAGTTCTTCAACACGAGATAAGGCATCCGCAACGATGTTGTCTGCGCCGGATATGTGCCTGACGTCACAGGAAATTTGCGCAATGAAATCCAGATGCCTGACTTGCCGTGGAGAACATTGGTCGTGCTTTTTCATGAACGCGTAGGTTATCGGTTTATGGTCTGTATAAATTGTAAATGGTCGTCCCTCTACCATGTACCGAAAATGTTTAACCGCAAGATAAATGGCCAACAATTCTCGGTCGTAAGCGGCGTAATTTTGCTCGGTCTGACTTAATTTCTTTGAGAAGAAATGCAATGGTTGCCAATGGTCGTCGACGCGTTGCTGCAGGACAGCTCCGATGGCGTAATTCGAGGCGTCTGTGAAAATTGTTAGGGATGAGTTCGGTTTTGGATGGGCCAATAACGTAGCTTGCGAAAGGGCGTCTTTACAAGCTTCGATAGCTCGTGTAGCTACCGGTGTCCACGACACAGGGTGATTCCCTTTTACGTTGCCTTGTAAGAGGTCATTGAGCGGTGCTTGAATTTCTGCTGTCTTCGCAATGAATCTTCGGTAAAAGTTTACCATCCCTAGGAACTGGCGAAGCTTCTTCACGGTCTGTGGGAGCGGGAAGGAACGAATGGCGTCCACCTTATCAGGTAACGGATGCGTACCAGCACCGGAAACTAAGTAGCCAAGAAATTTGACCTCCGGCTGGCCGAATACACATTTGGACGGGTTGATTATTACTCCATATTCCTGAAGTCTCCCGAATAGAGTTCGTAGATGGTCCAGATGTTCCTCCAACGACGTAGACGAAACCAGAATGTCATCGATGTAGGCATAGCAATAGTCTAGGCCTTGCAGAACTTCATCGATGAAGCGTTGAAAAGTTTGCGCTGCATTGCGCAAACCAAAGCTCATATGCGTGAACTCAAATAAACCGAATGGTGTTGTGATTGCGGTTTTCGGGACGTCCTGTTCAGCAACTGGGATCTGGTTGAAGGCACGTACCAGATCTATGGTGGAAAATATGGGGAAAATATGGTTTTCCCACTTAGTGACTGTGAAAAATCCTGGATGTGCTTCACCGGATACCGGTCAGGGCACGTCCTGGCGTTGAGGGCGCGATAATCGCCGCAGGGTCTCCATTCGTCGCCTGTTTTAGGGACCATAT
Source organism: Agrilus planipennis (assembly GCF_000699045.2). NCBI lineage: Eukaryota > Metazoa > Arthropoda > Insecta > Coleoptera > Buprestidae > Agrilus > Agrilus planipennis. Next base: position 231,728 of record NW_020442443.1, read on the forward strand.
GCAGCGGTGATGCCCAGGGACTCTTGGAAAGACGAGCGATGCCCAGCTGAACCATGGTCTCAAATTCCTTCTTTGCAGCTCTCATCTTGTCGGGAGCAAGCCGTCGTGCGGTCCAGGAGTGGTGATTATGTGATGTTTGGTCGAATAGGCTGCATACGTAAGAGTGCCTCCTGGTCGAGTTGTTCCCGGAAATTGCTGCAGAAGGCCATGAAACGGTGAGGAGCCTGTAACAGTCTTAAAGGAGGATGACTTGCACTCAATCACTTTCCCGTGGGACGCGAGATGAGTGGTTAAGTCTAGAAGACGTTTGTTCTTCATATCCACTAATAACCCAAAATGTGAGAGGAAGTCTGCGCCGATGATAGGTTTCGAAACGTCAGCCACAACAAATCGCCATGTAAACTGTCGTCGAAGTCCTAGGTCGAGGGTCAACGTTAGTATTCCATATGTTGAGATAATGGTGCCGTTAGCAGCGGAAAGTTCATATGTTGACTTTTCTCTAGGTTGCGGAAGTTGTGCACGCGGAAACACACATAGGTCGGCTCCAGTATCAATTAAATACCTTACTTTCGTTGAACCATCGGTGATAAATAATCGGCGGGAGTGCGTAGGGCTGCTGTCATTGGTCGCCATCAACGACTGCCCATGTCGTTTCCCGGAGAATTGGTTTCGAAGTTACAGGGTTTCTTACATCTTTTTGCCTTATTCCCGAAACGCACGTGGTACCAGCAAGTGTCACTTCTTCCTCTTGGTTGTGAACGTGAACGTGAGCGTGATTTTGTTCGAAAACGTCGAGGCTGATATGGAGGAGCCTGGTTGATTTTAATTGCGGCTAATTCCTGCAGGGCTGTTGTTAACGCATTTTCTAATAAGTCCAATCTGCTGTTAACCGTGTTAGTCATTGTTGACGTTGCACTTTCTAACACGCACTTCTCGGTGGCCATAGTTATGTTTCTACAATGTTCGTCCAATTTGGCAAAAAGTAAAATGTTGATTACATAGAGGAAGAACATTCTAGAAGGAAAAGTATTAACCGAACATGTACAGACTAGTTGAGATTGAATAGAATAGAATTCGAAGAAAAAGTAAGCGAGGGAAAGCCAGCTATTAATAAGGGTTGTTAAATAGGTATCGAAGACGATGAAATTCTAGGTAAAGATAGCGATAGCGAAACAATAGAATTTAGTTTGAAAAGAAACAAAGGCATGCACAAGATAAGAAGCGAAAGGTTTACAATATTTACACATGTACAAAAATATGAAAAATTAATATACAAAAANTATTCGTATCTTTTCACTTTGTCTGTACTAGTCATGAAGATACGTCCATTCGTACAGATAATTTGTTGCGGACTTTGCCAATTTTGATCGACCCAACTATACTTAGGTTTTACGCTAGAACCGTATTAGATACATAGAACATTAGTACATAATGATAATAACAGTCACCTCCGTATAAAAGTTGTGATGCGATTTTAAACAGTATTGGACAACACATTTTCTTTCGATTAACTGTTAAATAATGTATTTTTTCCCTTACTACATCTTCTTTGACTGGAGTGAACAATTACTCAAACTCCCCTCTGTAATCTGTTAGTTAAATATTTATGAAAATGTTTACGGCGACAGATTAGATTGTTTGAATAAGAACGATGTAGGCAAACTTTCCTAGTTTAATCGAAATATTTAACTATAGAGAACGGAAAGCAATTGCGGAAATAATCAAATATTTGCAGTAATTTCAAATACCTAAACTGTAGATGCAATATTCTATGTATATACAACAAATTCTTTATATATTGAATGCATAATTTTCATAAAAGAGTGAGCTTTTTGAGAAAGTCCACGGCAAAGCACATTGTAGTAGTAAATTATACTGTAAAAGAAATTTCATTCTAGAAGTATTATCAGAAATAAAGGATATTCCGTAACTCGTATGGGAAATCCAAAAGTCCTCCAAAAAATTGAATTTTATTTTAAGTAGTTAAAAGCCGCTAACTGTTTCGTCGCCCGCGTGCAATACCGATTATGCCGCCCTACGACTACTTAGTCTTATCAAAAAAAGAGTAATTAATGTTTTCTAATTATTTTAACATTAACATTTATTTTAAATAATCAAGTACTTATTATTTTTGTTTACTGATGTGTAAAACTATCTACTTAAATATTTATCTACAAAAATTTAACTCTTCTTGCCTTTACATTTGCGAAATCTTCTGTCAATTCTTGTATCCAAACTGTCTAAAATTTCATGTTCAATTGAAAATATAGCTAAATAACTTAGTCTATGCTGGAGCTTTGTTGATGTTAAATAGTTTTTGATAATTTTTAATTTTGAAAAGGATCTTTCACCAGATGCAACTGAAACCGGCAGTGTAAGTAATATTCTTAGCGCTATTGCTCTGGTCGGAAATGTCATTGGTAAAAAGATATTGTAATAGGATTTGTGGATCATTAGACTGGTTTTCTGCAAAATGCAACTTTAATGCAATGATTTCATTAAATAGACCAATATCGTCAATGCCTGATTCACTAGTTGAATCAGCTTTAAGTTTCAGATTTAAATCTTTACAATGTTGTCATCATTGGAAATATTAAATAAGTTATTGCTAAAAAAGCCAAATACGTCGGTAAATGTTTTTAACTCGTCGAAACTATCCTTTAAAGAAATTATTGACTGATCTAAGATTCTAAAATAAAACTCTAATCTATATTTGATTTTTGGGTCTACTAAAACTTCATCACTGTGTTCATAGTGAAGTTGTGTCGATTTTTTTCTTGGACGAATTGTATTTATTACTGGAAAATTTGTTTCTACGATGAGTTCGTGAGCCACTTTGGAAGCTGGAACCAAACCCACCTCAAAAGAACTATTAACAAAATAATTGCAATTGAATGTGCCATCGTTACTATTTATCTACCATAGCACTGTTCGAATGCGTACAAGTACCTAGGTACCTTACCTACCAATTGAGTTCAAGGAAGTTCAAAAGGGATTCCTCCAACTTCGCCAGTCCTGGTTTTCATAGAATGACAGACGTTTGGTATTGTATCTTTTAGTTTTAACGGATGCCAATAAATGACTGTATTAACGTCATTCGGTCGGATTTTTTTCCAAGCTATGAAATATTTTCTTAGTGGGGTGGGTATTATGACATTGATTTAAATTAGGCACGTAATGAGTCGCTCGATTTGCCGCCCCCAGGGCCTGTCGCCCGTGTGCGGTGCACGCTCTGCACGCCCGCTTACGGCGGCCCTGCTGGCTCTAACAGGTTGTTCAGTTTGCTTTCGATTGTTATGGAATTTCATAAAAGACTATTATAATAAGGACAATTAGTAGTGTGATAGTGCATTCTAGTAGGGTTCTTATTTAATCGTCAGTTGGTGGTGAATTACATTACCAATGCCTATCGTATAATTCGAAATATTCCCCGTATCTGGGCCAAAATTCGGAGCAACTGGGTATGCCGCTGTCAATTTTGCACTGAAGCGAATGGCGGACAATTTAAACATTTTTTATAAAAGGTACGCATTTGTTTTTCACTTTTACCTTTTTTTTTACAAGGTGAAAGTGCATTCGGCTTCTTCCCGATAGGTACTTGTTACATCCATACTAGATCAGCTGAGCGACGTTAGTCGCCTAGATTCAGGCCCGTAATGAAACAAATTGTACGTTCAAATTTACAAAGACGATTTGCGAGCTCAATTGTCACCGGATTGAAAAATTGTATAACACTTTTTTGTTGTATTTTGTGTCAGGAAGCCATGTTTTTTTTTTT
>NW_020442443.1:236287-240075 GCF_000699045.2 Agrilus planipennis
TGAAACTCAAAGCGAAGATGAAATTATTGATAGAATAACTGAAGTTCAAAATGATTCAATGATTTAAATAAATATTATTCTCACTTTTTAACACGCGTCTATCATCTGAATGATTGTATTCATTATGTATTCCGTACTCTCATACGCAGATTGAAATTAAAATTATAGTTGGATATCTTGTCGACTATTGATATCTCATTATCATTCCCATTTTCCAATTATTAAGATAAGATTAAGAATGCGATTTTAATTTTAATAGCCTCAATCGAATAATTGTCCGAAAATTTACAGTTAAATGCCTACAATCCGAAAAGTTTCACTTGCATCGTGGTTTCATAAAACCGTACAATTGTTTTTCTTAAGTTCAATTGTTTCCGGGGAAATTACATTGAAACATTGAAATACTTGTACTAACTTGCTAAAGAAATAGATCCATCGTGTTTTTATACTAAAGTACTGGAAGCAGAGGAAGAAGAAGGTAATACAGATATGGAAATGGAACATTAAATCGAATTTTGAAGAAGAATCGTAATAATGTAATAAGAAATAAGAATTGTTTTGATGAATAAAAAAAGCCATTCTATAACAATTTCTGTTTAGCTAAAAAAATTCCGTTGTAATAAAAATAAAAATTTACCACAATTGAAATACAAACAACAGTAATTTTCGTAAAAACGATTTATCGTAACCTCTAACTTCGCGTAATATGTGTCGATTAGGACTTTTGGGATATCATTTAAAAGCGCAAAAGGAAAGTTCATGTGAAAATCTAGTGTAATGTACTTATTTCCTATATTGCTGTATTATTGCATACAAAAATGAATTAGGCGAAAGTTACAAGGTCAAGCACTTGTATTTTTATATAAATTTTGCCTGGAGACAACGGTACAAAGGTTTATCAGTACAAAAACTAAAAAAACGCTAGATAGCTTGACACGTGCAGCTGAGAAAAAATCTAACAATCTATAACTTCATGCTTCGGTATAAACTTCGGGATCATATCTCGAAGATTTTTCCTGCTTTTTTTTAACTATATTTCATGTTTCAGTACGTGTATTCACAGTATTATGATAAAAAATTTTTTTTTATAATCTGTAGGAAAAACTTCCATTCAATTTCCATTAAAAAACGCCATTTAATTACCACTGATAATAATTAATGGTAATAAATGGAGAATTGCAAATGGCATTCCCATTCACGAACTCAATGGGATTTCCATTGCTGAACGAATGGCAATGGAAATTCCTGAACCAAAGCACGTGCCTGGATGTCTGGCTCTTCATCATTGTGTTTAGATTTTTTTTCAATTGCTTCTGATAAAACTACATCACTCTCACAGATGTCTTCGGCCTCCTCTATAGTCTGGCATGGTTCAAAATCATCAAACAATGCTTCTAAAGTAGGCTTTTTCACTTGTCTAGGGGTTGTTTAATAAAAGGCTCCGGGTAATTGAATACATATATTTTAACGGATGCCAATAAATGACTGTATTAACGTCATTCGGTCGGATTTTTTTCCAAGCTATGAAATATTTCTTATACTTAAGGTGGGGTGGGTATTATGACAATGATTTAAATTAGGCACGTAATGAGTCGCTCGATTTGCCGCCCCCTTTATGTACCGCCCGTGTGCGGTGCACGCTCTGCACACCCGCTTACGGCGTCCCTGGGAGAGTTCCTTGGCCGAAGCAGGAAGTTAATAATCTTAAAAAAGACATGCATAAGCAAAGGGTAATAAAACCATCTCAAAGTTTTTGGGTTTCCTCTATAGTGCTGGTGCGTAAGGAGGGTGGTTCCATGAGATTTTGTGTGGACTACAGGAAGTTGTATGACGTAACGCTGAAGGACAGCTACCCATTACCCCGAATAGACGACACACTGGATAATCTAGCAGATGCTGAAAGGTTCTCTGCTCTTTTTGAAAAATGGATACTTGAAAGTGGATATTCATCCGCAGGATAAGGGGAAGACTGTCTTTACAACTGGAAATGGTCTATGGCAGTTCAATGTAATGGATTTTGGATTGTGCAATGCACCGGCATTGGACCCTACATTACAAGGCTTAAACTGGAAAATCTGTTTGGTGTACCTAGACGACATCATCATACTAGGAATAACTTTCGACGACCACCTCCGAAACGTAACTGAAGTCTTCAAGAAATTGTCAGCCGCAAGATTGAAGCTAAGTCCCAGGAAATGCATGCAAAATGTTTACAAGAGAAGTGAAATACTTAAGCCATGTCGTAACACCAGCAGGAATTGTGACCGACCCCGACAAAAAGGATGCCTACACCAAAGGATCGTCACGAACTTTTCAGGGACTTTGCTTCTAGTACCGAAAATTCATATGAGAATTTGTAGATACAGATGGTTTTTACTATGCTCATAGTGGCCCCAGTGTCTGAAAGAAACACGCATCTTCGCCCATTTATTTTTCTACCTAGGAGTAGACTGTCATTTTGGTGCTTCAAGGTCTTAGTAAATGCAATGAATTCGGGGTCTTTTTGTCCGTGGGTCAACGTTTGCCCCGTTACGTCGACCCTATCTAGTTTTCCTGCTGTTGACGTCGAGTACTTGTGGAAGGAGTACTTTTCCTACACTGCCTCCTCGTATGACCTGGTTCGCCGCAATTCCAACATCTTAGCTTTCGAGGTTCTTTATCTAACTGGAAGATGATTCGGCAGACGGTTTCTTCTAAAGATTCTTATGAATCCGTTTCTTCACACAATAGCCGAACCCTTTCGTGTTTGATATAGGCCCGTTTAACAGTTTCGTACTCCAATGCACGAGCCAATGCATCAGCTAGCGTCTTAGGTAGGTCAAGGCGTATTCGTTGTTGAGTGTCACTGTCCCGAAGTCCATCAGTAAATGCCCCCACTGCCAACCTTTCCATCAATTCTTCTGGAGTATTAGGATAGGCCAGTCGAGACAGTCTCGNCAAATTATGTAAAACCTTTTACTTTAAAGCAGACCCTTGAAGCAAAACCTCTTCCTTCGCTTTTTCTTATGCTTATACCTTGAAGGGATTGCTTCAATTTTTATAAGCGAAAGCTAAGGTTTCTTTTTATAAATACCACATATTGCTTCTTGTCAAATTTAATTATTCTAAGTCAATGGGAAGTACTCTTTAGGTTTTGATTCCCTTGCGAGTGTTAAAATGCGCTACACAAGCGACGTTGATTTAGAAGTTTGATTTATTCATAGCTTCAAGAGATTGCAGGCCTGAGTATTTGAAATTAACTTTAAGTTGATAGCGTTTCTGAAAAAAAGGGTTTTCACAGACAGACGGACGCACAGCCAACAAACTGGTCCTATATGAAGGAGAGGTTTTTGGGAACTCTAACCCCTCCAAATTAGCTGCTATGCATACGTTCAAAGTACATACTAACACTACTCTATCCCATCTAGATGGAACTAATTGTAAATTAAGCAAGAGAAAAATTTCTTTGATTTTTAAATGTAAAGTGTTATGCACTATTTAGATTTGGATAGGGTCAATCAATAATTTCCGTAACTAACCGGGAACAACGTTATTTTAAATAACAATCCGACACGTAAAATGAGGGCTTATATTAGCGTTCGAATTTAACCTATATATAACAGGTCAATTGAAAAGTCCCCGGCCTAAAATAGTAAAACACATTTTTTTTGCAAAATTCGTTTTTTTTATTCAACATAATTCCCTTCAAGGGTGATACACTGATTATAGCGATCCTCCAACTTTTCGATACCATTTTTGTAGTACGATTTGTCCTTTGCTTCAAAATAGGCCTCAGTTTCGGCGATCAC
>NW_020442443.1:244568-250451 GCF_000699045.2 Agrilus planipennis
TCTTACTACCTTGCTTGTCTCTCACTCTACTGCCGTGGTGGTCCCTCACGTACCCCCAACATGCACGCATAGGTAAAACTAGATTATTGATTTTCCACCACCTAATTGGCAATATCACTACTCTTGCACCTGGGCAAGCAAAAACTGTATCGAAAAAGGCTAATAGTATATGTGGCCAGGAATTATATTGTAAATGGAAACAATTATTTTTCCATTTATGCCAAATGGTTTTGAATGGAATTTACAAATTTTCCATTGATTCCCATTGAACTTCAATGGAAATTTTTCCTACGGGTACATCTCTGATTTACTTGTGCAGTTTTAAAAGTTGCCAAATTTAAAATGGTTCGTACAATAACGCAGAAATATTTTCATTTTCTGTACTGGTGACACCACTGCTCCACGTATTTCGGGATACGCGCCAAGAAAGTGGTCCGTCAACCACACATGTCCTCAAACCTAAATAACGTTTTAAAATCTGACCATAGTGGTGTACGTCTTGGTTTGTAGTATTTTCATGTAGTTTTTGAGGAGATGCTTCTTTTTATAAATACAAATTATGTAAAACCTTTTACTTTAAAGCAGACCCTTGAAGCAAAACCTCTTTCTTCGCTTTTTCTTATGCTTATACCTTGAAGGGATTGCTTCAATTTTTATAAGCAAAAGCTAAGGTTTCTTTTTATAAATACCACATATTGCTTCTTGTCAAATTTAATTATTCTAAGTCAATGGGAAGTACTCTTTAGGTTTTGATTCCCTTGCGAGTGTTAAAATGCGCTACACAAGCGACGTTGATTTAGAAGTTTGATTTATTCATAGCTTCAAGAGATTGCAGGCCTGAGTATTTGAAATTAACTTTAAGTTGATAGCGTTTCTGAAAAAAAGGGTTTTCACAGACAGACGGACGCACAGCCAACAAACTGGTCCTATATGAAGGAGAGGTTTTTGGGAACTCTAACCCCTCCAAATTAGCTGCTATGCATACGTTCAAAGTACATACTAACACTACTCTATCCCATCTAGATGGAACTAATTGTAAATTAAGCAAGAGAAAAATTTCTTTGATTTTTAAATGTAAAGTGTTATGCACTATTTAGATTTGGATAGGGTCAATCAATAATTTCCGTAACTAACCGGGAACAACGTTATTTTAAATAACAATCCGACACGTAAAATGAGGGCTTATATTAGCGTTCGAATTTAACCTATATATAACAGGTCAATTGAAAAGTCCCCGGCCTAAAATAGTAAAATAGTTTTTTTTATTCAACATAATTCCCTTCAAGGGTGATACACTGATTATAGCGATCCTCCAACGTAGGCCGGAGATACATCCCGGCGTGGTGCAGCTTCTACATCATCGCAGCCGAGAAGACGTCAGTGTGATTCAGAATGCGCCTCCTTTGTCCCAAATTTTTCTTTGATTTCTTGGGATCATTTGGGCAAATGCTAAGGCTGTAATATTCCATAATCATATAACAATATTTCATTTCTCTTTTGTCTTTATTTCGTTTTTCTCATCTGTCTCTCCTCAACCGCCACTCAACCACATCCACGTTCCGAAAAGGAGTCTAAAGGAATCATTCTGTCGTCCTTTGACTTTGTATTTAATACTGGACTGTAGGCCGGAGATACATCCCGGCGTGGTGCAGCTTCTACATCATCGCAGCCGAGAAGACGTCAGTGTGATTCAGAATGCGCCTCCTTTGTCCCAAATTTTTCTTTGATTTCTTGGGATCATTTGGGCAAATGCTAAGGCTGTNATAATCGACTATTTGGTAATATTAAATAGGTAATGCTTTAAAAAAGGTAGGTAATATATTTTTAATGAATTGTTATATTTATATGATATATATTTTTGAAAGTGACGCCCGGCAACATAACACCTTAACTCTTAACACCTTTCGAATTTACGGTTCTGTGTGGGTGGGTGAAGTGAGTTAACATACCCGACACTGTGAACTGAGTTTATGTTTGGTATTAAGTTACGGATCAGCTGAAGAAAATGCACTCGCGTTAAGGTCCATTAGATGACTGAATATGTTAGAAAAACTACGTACCTAGCACAATCGAAAATCCCATGATCGTAAACTGAAGAGGACCTAATGTAGCCCATGACGTCCAGTAGTATGTTATTTTAAATAGAAAAGCAATTTTAACGACTGCGGAATAGTTAGAAGCGGTGCACAAACAACCCTCACCACCCAGTGTTTGGTAAAGATTTGTAACATAACGTACTAGTGTTCGAAAACAAAATGAATGTGTTATGGTTGTAAAAGTTGAGACAAGATGCAGACCTACTTTGACCATTCACAAGTGTTAAACGTTAGTTTTGCCTGGCAGGGCCCATTAACCCCATGTGGAGTAATACAAGGGTGTGTCCAGAAGGACCAATTTTGGTTATTGTGTTTTCATTAAATGTAAAAAGCTAAATATTGATATAANTTTATTTTAAATAATTAAGTACTTATTATTTTTGTTTACTGATGTGTAAAACTATCTACTTAAATATTTATCTACAAAAATTTAACTCTTCTTGCCTTTACATTTGCGAAATCTTCTATCAACTTTCTTGTATCCAAACTGTCTAAAATTTCATGTTCAATTGAAAATATAGCTAAGCAACTTAGTCTTTACTGGAGCTTTGTTGATGTTAAATAGTTTTTGATAATTTTTAATTTTGAAAAGGATCTTTCACTGAAATCGGCAGTGTAAGTAATATTCTTAGCGCTATTGCTCTGTTCCGAATTGTTATTGATAAAAAGATATTGTAATAGGGTTTGTGGATCATTAGACTGCTTTTCTGCAAAATGCAACTTTAATGCAATGATTTCATTAAATAAATCAATATCGTCAATTCCTTATTCACTAGTTGAATCAGCTTTAAGTTTCAGATTTATATCTTTACAATGTTTCATTAACTCATCATTGGAATAATTAAATAAGTTATTGCTAAAAAAGCCAAATACGTCGGTAAATGTTTTTTACTCGTCGAAACTATCCTTTAAAGAAATTATTGTCTGATCTAACATTCTAAAATAAAAATATTTGATTTTTGGGTCTACTAAAACTTCATCACTGTGTTCATAGTGAAGTTGTGTCGATTTTTTTCTTGGACGAATTGTATTTATTACTGGAAAATTTGTTTCTACGATGAGTTCGTGAGCCACTTTGGAAGCTGGAACCAAACCCACCTCAAAAGAACTATTAACAAAATAATTGCAATTGAATGTGCCATCGTTACTATTTATCTACCATAGCACTGTTCGAATGCGTACAAGTACCTAGGTACCTTACCTACCAATTGAGTTCAAGGAAGTTCAAAAGGGATTCCTCCAACTTCGCCAGTCCTGGTTTTCATAGAATGACAGACGTTTGGTATTGTATCTTTTAGTTTTAACGGATGCCAATAAATGACTGTATTAACGTCATTCGGTCGGATTTTTTTCCAAGCTATGAAATATTTTCTTAGTGGGGTGGGTATTATGACATTGATTTAAATTAGGCACGTAATGAGTCGCTCGATTTGCCGCCCCCAGGGCCTGTCGCCCGTGTGCGGTGCACGCTCTGCACGCCCGCTTACGGCGGCCCTGCTGGCTCTAACAGGTTGTTCAGTTTGCTTTCGATTGTTATGGAATTTCATAAAAGACTATTATAATAAGGACAATTAGTAGTGTGATAGTGCATTCTAGTAGGGTTCTTATTTAATCGTCAGTTGGTGGTGAATTACATTACCAATGCCTATCGTATAATTCGAAATATTCCCTGTATCTGGGCCAAAATTCGCAGCAACTGGGTACGTCGCTGTCAGTGTTGCATTGAAGCGAATGGCGGACAATTTAAACATTTTTTAAAAAAGGTACGCATTTCTTTTTCACTTTTACCTTTTTTTTACAAGGTGGAAGTGCATTCGGCTTCTTCCCGGTAGGTACTTGTTACATCCACACTAGATCAGCTGAGCGACGTTAGTCGCCTAGATCCAGGCCCGTAATGAAACAAATTGTACGTTCAAATTTACAAAGACGATTTGCGAGCTCAATTGTCACTGGATTGAAAAATTGTATAACACTTTTTTGTTGTATTTTGTGTCAGGAAGCCATGTTTTTTTTTAATTATTATAAACGAGACACCCTGTATAGTCTTATACGTATATGCACGTATGCATTCGGAATTATTTTTTCTCTCGAATTTCACAATAATGAAATATGATATCGACGTGGAACCAACTGCATTCAACGCATAATCATACAACCAAAAAATGTTTATTGTTCCAACAAAATCGATTCGGTCTTTTTTTTGTGGAGGATCAAAAAATTAAATAAAGAAGGTAAACTAGTTGAATTTTGAAATTTACAAATTGTATTACTTATTTAAAAAAATAAAAGTTTGACAACGCCGTGCATCTGCTTCAAGCCATCCGTCCCCTTCCGATGTGTGTATGTGTACCATAACGCGGATATTAATATGATAAGAAAGTGAAACAGTTAAGTTAATCGTGTGGACCTCCCAGACCGCATTTTTTTAAAAATTGCAGTTGTATTGCCTTTATCGGATTTGCTGAAGACTAAACGACTATTTCTTAAGGATTCGATGGTTAAAGTTTCGGATTAATTCGTTTAACTGTGCTTTATTTTCTAACAATTTATGCACAATGGGATTTTTCAATAAACGTATAAATGGCTAAATAAATTCCTATCAGCTCATTAAGTAAAGACAAAAGAACTTTAAAAATTTAGGAGAAAGCTGAATTTTCGTATAAACCTCCCTATATATGATCCCAATGGTTTTCATCGATAAAGATGTAACATGTGGTCAAATGATGCGACAAACGATTTTGAAAAACTAGTTAACGGTCATTCTCAATGACGAAATTATAACGATCAAATTTATAACTTGAGAAATTTCCTCTACAACTGTCGCTATTACTTTTTAAAGTGAAACTTATTACATCGCCTCAAATTTTTTCGTCCATCAATAGCATGTCGCATTACAGCCGGCCGCGGAGTAGGGGTAAAACTGAAAGGCGCTCGACGGAGCAGCCAAGGTCAATATGGCGGCGCCCAGGGTCTCATGAGCTAACCGTGTAACATTTATATTCTCATTCATTCGTGCAAGTGCATGACAATTACATTTATAGACTGTGAAACTCAAAGAGAAGACGAAATTTTTGATAGAATAACTAAAGTTCAAAATGATTCAGTGATTTAAATAAATATTATTCTCACTTTTTAAGATGCGTCTATCATCTGAAGGATTGTATTCATTATGTATTTCGTACTCTCGTACGCAGATTGAAATTAAAATTTATACAACATCTTGTGGGCCCTTTTGCAGATACTGATGTATTTGTGATAATTCAGTTCGTCGCAGTAAAATTCGAGATTTTAATGCTTCCAATAATTCTAATGCAATTGCACATTTTTGCTGGGAAAGAGTACCTAACATAAATGTTAAAGAAGCGTCAGCCGTCAAAAGATTTGCATCTTTTCGGCATAATGCATTTACTGTTAATTTTACAGGAGTAAGAGCAGCAATAATTAAAGATAATAAAGTAAATTCTTCATCAGAAAAATGAATATCGGAACTAATCTTAATTCATTGGTTAGTAGACGTAAAACATAAACAATCGCTTTATATTGCCGACACCACAGCTTCTCGATGGTGCCATACTCGGCTCGGTATGTGTAATAAATGTGCCTGATATAGATTTTAATACAATGAAATTGTTTGTTTATCTTCAAAAAAAATTTCTTGTAATTAATTAATATTATTTTAAATTAGATTTATATTGTGCATAAATTCAATTTTTATCAACTAATGTAATACCAAAATACCGGTATTTTTACATAAATACCGGTTTTTAATAACGGACAAAAATCGTCC
>NW_020442443.1:251578-279485 GCF_000699045.2 Agrilus planipennis
TAATAACTTGCGTTTTGTTTATTAAAGTATGCCCTTAAAAAACATAAACAATCAATCGTTTCATCATCAAGCGAGGACCGAATTTTCGTACAAATATAACCAGCCGCCGAAAAAGCTATTTCTGATTCTACACTTGTCGGCACTATTGTCATTAAGAAATCATACACATTTTGTAAAGTAAGTAACTAAGTAATTTCATCTTTTATTTTTTGTTCCAGACCTGGATTTTTTTTAAACGCAGACACGGGTGAAATATTTAGTGTTTCATCTATTGCTGTCTGTAGTTTTTTCTTTAATGCGTTTACGTTTACCTTGCCAGATTCTAATACTGTTTGATTATTAATCTGGGAAGATATTGGAAGGGATGTTTCTTGCACAACTTCCATATCTTCTGTATCTTCTAGATTATCATGTGTGAGCCGTTTTGTTAAGCTTACAATTTTTTTAATGATTGTAAATTTGAATATGCGTTTAAATACTTCTCCAACATCTTGTGACCCCTTTTGTAGATAGTGATGTATTTGTGATAATTCAGTTCGTCGCAGTAAAATTCGAGATTCTAATGCTTCCAATAATTCTAATGCAATTGCAGATTTTTTCTGGGAAAGAGTATCTAACATAAATGTTAAAGAAGCGTCAGCCGTCAAAAGATTTGCATCTTTTCGGCATAATGCATCTACTGTTAATTTTCTCGATGGTGCCATACTCGGCTCGGTATGTGTAATAAATGTGCCTGATATAGATTTTAATACAATGAAATTGTTTGTTTATCTTCAAAAAAAATTTCTTNCTTTTCCATTTTTACGAAAACCACAGAGGCGTCTTGTTCAGCGTGCTGTCAAACCTACACTAGCAAGGAGATCGGGCTGAAACTATAGCTACAAGCTATCCAAGGATGGTACTATAGAATGTCACCTCAACTAATGTAATACCAAAATACCGGTTTTTAATAACGGACAAAAATCGTCCGGGATTCCGGTATTCGGGATCCCGGAATCCCGGTATTGTAAGCCCTAATTTTTGATCATGGTCCTTCAGGCATGAAGGTCTAGTCAGAGACATATGAAAGGCAGAAACGGGAGTTAGGAGGGTAGAGGTAGACCTACATTAGATTGCTGTTCGCAAATAATTAAGGATGAGGGTTGTTCTATATTTAGAGTGAAGGAAGCAGTTCCAACCGATGACGACCATTAGACCCGAATCAAGACACCATCAATTCACCAAATGACTGCAAAAGCCTTTACAAGCCTCTATTCATTGGCTTTTNTCTCAGGCATGAAGGTCTAGTCAGAGACATATTAGAGGCAGAAACAGGAGTTAGGAGGGGTAGAGGTAGACCTAGATTAGATTACTGTTCGCAGATACTGGTATTTTTACATAAATACCGGTTTTTAATAACGAACAAAAATCGTCCGGGATTCCGGTATTCAGGATCCCAGAATCCCGGTATTGTAAGCCCTAATTTTTGATCACGGTTCTTCAGGCATGAAGGTCTAGTCAGAAACATATGAGAGGCAGAAACGGGAGTTAGGAGGGTAGAGGTAGACCTAGATTAGGTTGCTGTTCGCAAATAATTAAGGATGAGGGTTGTTCTATATTTAGAGTGAAGGAAGCAGTTCCAACCGATGACGACCATTAGACCCGAATCAAGACACCATCAATTCACCAAATGACTGCAAAAGCCTTTACAAGCCTCTATTCATTGGCTTTTTATTTATTGAATTGTTTATATATATATGTAAGAAATTGATTCTTGGCTAGGCACTTGGTGAAACATATTTAACAAGATATAAGAAATAAAACACTTGGTACACTTTTGTTTTACAGTTTATTTAGAACACTCTAACAATTGTTTCGGATGTTAAATTATTATCGAAGAAAATGAGTGAAAATGTATTCTCTTTGATAATGGTTTAACAGCCGAAAGTGATGTTTGAGACAGAGATCTCTCTTCCTTCAACACACCTACCATAATTGAACTGAACGTTGTGCTTTTTAAATAGTTTAGGATGAATCCTTCTTGTTGACTTATATTAGTAAGTTTCTTAGTATATCATCTTAACTTTTTTTAGCAACATTAATATTGGAATATCTGTAAAAGATATGAGAATGTATCGTTTATCATATCCATGCAGCTTGAACAAAAAACGTCACACGAACTTTATCAACAGAAGTACTTTGAAGATAACTTTATAAGATGAGTTTCAATTAAACTCTGTACATTATCTATGTTAAAAGCAGAAATGAAGGAAGTTGTGCTAATCTTCATCACATTATCCTTAGTTACGGTAACATAGTGCTATAAATTTTGAAGTCTAAATTAATTCTGACTTTATTCTTTGTCTTCTTGACAGGCTCACGTAACTAGGGATTGGTCTAAAATTTTACCTTCACGCGAAACAGTTCACAGAGGATACAATCAGCTTGAATCTTCTGAAGATACAAGGATCGTGGGAGGAAGTGAAGCTGTACCAAACTCCATACCTTACCAAGTAAGCATTTAAATATTTGGAACACTTGACGTTTGAACAAACATTTTGGGTGTATATAACATTATAAAATTATTTTCGTCTTTCGGTGGACGATATTTTTCTTTACATTACACAAAGTTGAATGTCGGATGTCAGATAAACTGTTACCGAGTTTGATAAACGTACAAGACGTATAGTTGTCACACTTTTGAACTAATGGCGGTATCTGAGTGGTAGCAATATTTGACTGGCACACGCTCCATGCCGAAGATTTGTTCAGATCACGAGGTTACGGTATAAAGGAACTGCTGTACAGGCCTGACGCTGGAAGCTGGCGGAATTTTTAAAATGGCGTGGATGCGCGGTGGCAAAAGTAGGCAATTTTAGGTATAACGTATAACGTCTTTCTTCAGTATTCCTATCAAGGGCGTAGATTAAATATTTAAAAATAGGGATCAGTGAGCAAGTAATAGACATACAAACAGAATATGAAGATTGGAAAAACTTTGGCGGTTGTTGTAGAACAAACAGAATAGCTCAAAACCCCAACGCCAAAACACGACACTGTAGTTGTCCGAAGCACTTTTCGGTAACAAAGTTACCTTCTTCAGGGACTGAAGAAACTAAACCTAAATGAGAACTAATCCTAATTTATACTGATAGTTGTTAAGGTTCAGTGAACATGACCCGAAGCCAACAAGGTAGATGTTCAATGGACCTTAACATCATCATCATAAACGTAATTAAACTAAACTAAATAGCGGAGATCCAGGGATGGGACCGTTGTCATTGTTAAGAACAATTTGTTTATTTTTATAAATGTATAAACTTTCAAAACTGTTTAGTAAACGATTATTCCTAACTTCTTTAACTAACTTAAGGTTATTAATATTAATATTATGTCCATCAGTAAGAATATGTTGGGCAACACTAGATTTTTCTTCTCTACCAAACCTAGCATGAGCTAGATGTTCTTTAAATCTGGTTTTGATTGAACGTCTAGTTTGTCCAATATATTTTTTACTACAGTCATTACAACTAATTTCATATATCCCCGACTTTTCTAAGAATGGAATTTTATCCTTAGGGTTACCAAGGAGAGTTTGAATGGAGTTGCCATTTGAACTGTAAGCAATCCGTAAACCAAGTTTTCGAAAAATACCCTCGAGTCCGCGAGTAAATCTTGGCTCGTATGGCATAGTAATAAACTTGGTTTTATTAGCATCTGTTTGAAAAGTCGTAGATCTTGAAATAAAATTCCTAAATTTTATCTTATTAATTAATTTATCAATAATGTTACAATTGTAACCATTGTCTTTTGCAATTTTCTTAATTGTACAGAGTTCCTTATTATATCTATTTTTACTAAGAGGGAAGCTAAGTAATCTGTGTACAAGGAAGTTAAAACTAGCCATTTTATGTTGAACACAATGATTAGAGTCGTTGGGTATATATCTAGAGGTATTAGTGGGTTTTCTGTAGATGTCGAATTCTAAAGAATTCCCATTTCTTATAACCAACGTATCTAAAAATGGTAATTTGCCATCTTTTTCCATTTCTACTGTAAATTTAACCGAAGGGAAACGTGAATTTAAAACATCAAGAAAGTCTTGAAGACTTCTGGAACTTAAATCGAAGATAGCAAAAATGTCGTCCACGTATCTAAGCCATATTCGAGGAAAAAACTCAAGGTGGCTAAGGTCACTTTCAAAACGACTCATAAAAAGGTCGGCTATAAAGGGTGATAAAGAATTCCCCATAGCTGTTCCTTCTTTCTGTTCGTAGAAGCAACCATTTATCTGAAAATAATTTTGCCGCATGCACATTGAAGCCAGAGTTATGTACTCAGCTACAATGTCGGCGGAGAAACCATTTTCTTTAAGTAAATCCTCTAAATACGTCAAAGTAAGCGGAACAGGTACACTTGGAAAAAGGGAGCAAACATCAAATGAAACCATAACCTCACTGTCTTTTAGTTTTACGTCTTTGACTTTGTTTATGAATTCAATAGAATTTTTAACTGAAAAACTAGGTGGTTTAATAGGGAGGTTGTTGAATTCATTTGTCAACCACTTGGCTAATTTATAAGTTGGTGCACCAATTGCAGAGACAATTGGTCGCATCGACTTACCTGGTTTATGTATCTTGGGCAAACAGTACAAACGGGGAACTGTTGGACATGATACAAGTAAATTTCGTTTTAATGTAGGAGTAATAATGTTGTGACATTGTTTTACGGTTTTAGTAAACCCAGCAACCATACTAGGTAAAGGATTTTTATTTAATTTTGAATAAGGTCCGTTGTTAATAAGGTCATCAACCCGATCGTAATAGTCTTTTTTATCCAAAATCACAACTTTATTACCTTTGTCAGCTTTTACGTAAAAACAATCCTTATCTCTCAATTTTTTGATAACTTTCATATTAGCATTTTTAATATGGGAACTCTGAGATTTTAAGCTGGTTTTCAATTTTAGTTTGCAAGCCTCTCTGATATAGCCTTTGGAATTGTCATCAAGATGTTGAATTGAACTTTCAACATGTCCTATAACATTTTCTAAGGCTGTAGCAGGAGAAGGCAAGGCAAACTTTAATCCTTTATTGAGTAAACTAATTTCGGCATTATCAAAAACTTGAGATGACAGATTCTCTACAATGTGTTCGACCTTCTTAGGAAGTGGTTTGGAGAATATACCTAACTTACGTAACTTCTTTTTATGAATGTTCACCTTTTTATGAAATTTACAATCTATAGATAAAAACATCTTCCTTTGAAAATCGCTCCATTTTTTGAATTCTTTTTCACTTAAATTATAAGTTAAAGATTTAAATAAATTATACGCCTCTATTTCAAGTAGACTACGTTTTGAGTACAAGAAATCCAATTCTAAATCTAGCCACTTACGCTTAGCAAAAGTGGTTATTTTTTCAATAACTTTACAGTTCTTTGAAACTTTAATATTCATAAACTCTGGGAAAAGAGAGTTACGTTTACAGGTTTTTAAGAATTGGATATCTGCACCAATTAATCTAATCTTACAACTAAGTTTGTGATACCTGTTTAAATCCGATGACCGGGAAGCCATGACGAAATATGAAGATTGGAAAAACTTTGGCGGTTGTTGTAGAACAAACAGAATAGCTCAAAACCCCAACGCCAAAACACGACACTGTAGTTGTCCGAAGCACTTTTCGGTAACAAAGTTACCTTCTTCAGGGACTGAAGTAAACTAAACCTAAATGAGAACTAATCCTAATTTATACTGATAGTTGTTAAGGTTCAGTGAACATGACCCGAAGCCAACAAGGTAGATGTTCAATGGACCTTAACATCATCATCATAAACGTAATTAAACTAAACTAAATAGCGGAGATCCAGGGATGGGACCGTTGTCATTGTTAAGAACAATTTGTTTATTTTTATAAATGTATAAACTTTCAAAACTGTTTAGTAAACGATTATTCCTAACTTCTTTAACTAACTTAAGGTTATTAATATTAATATTATGTCCATCAGTAAGAATATGTTGGGCAACACTACATTTTTCTTCTCTACCAAACCTAGCATGAGCTAGATGTTCTTTAAATCTGGTTTTGATTGAACGATTGAACGATTGAACGAAAAGTGCTTCGGACAACTACAGTGTCGTGTTTTGGCGTTGGGGTTTTGAGCTATTCTGTTTGTTCTAATACAAACAGAAGAACTAATTGTTGATGTTAGTGAATGTGAAAACTAACTATAAAACAAAAGCAATAGGTTTACTTTTTCTTTTTGGTAAGTTATGTTTCTACATTATTTTCTAGTACGCTACTGTCCTATTTGTATTAATACTATAATATACGCCTACTGAAAGCTTATTTGTGTATCGGTTCCAAGTGACTTACCCAAATAGATCATAAATGGGCAAGTACCTGCGCGACCGCTAGACAGCTTCCTTCGTCAGACCTGTACCAATGATGTGTTTAGAAATGCAATGCCGCGTGCGACGGGTATAAGTTACACGCTGCACCCAACGGTCGGGTTCATTTCCGCATATCGGGTATTTCAATAAACAGGCGAAATAATCCAATTACTGTGATGCAACTCTGTACTACATGATGAATCTCAGACACTATGCCACCAATGTCATTAAATGGTTCTTCCGAAAATCGGACATATACTTATATGAATGCGTAGCTTATTTATAACAAATTAAAAGATTAATAGAGAACTTATTTTTGAAGTGAAACTTCTTTACGCACGGTAGAGTAAGTTCGTTTCATGCGAGTTGCTATGTAACGAAATCATGCAACGCATTTCCTCCGCTGTCTGTCCCTATGTATGCTTAGATCTTTAAAACTACGCAACGGATTTTGATGCGGTTTTTTTTAATAGATAGAGTAATTCAAGAGGAAGGTTTTTATGTATAATACATGCATAATATAGTAGAGAAACACTGATAATTTTAGAGGTTTGTAATGTGATGTCGTAAATAAACACATTTTTTTTGCGCTTACATTGTAAACGCTGGCTGAACACTACGAGATAGATCAAAATAATATACTACAATATTGTATACCTTAAAAAGTCAGCGATGGTATATGTCTATCTTTTAGGGATAACCAACCCACAATAACCATTTTTTATCCTTTACTTTTTACGAGAATTAATGGTTTATTTACGAAGCGATTTTAAGCAATACAATATTAATCCTTAACCAATTAAGTACTTTTAATATAGATCAATATGGTCCTCTACAGCATGATTTAAATGAATATTTTCGAAGATATTACAGACTTAAAATGCAGGGACATACCGGTTGCGGCGGTACTGGCCCGTTTGTATTGTCTAATGACAAAATAGCTGTGATTGTTGTATATAAAGACATTCTATAGTATATTTACTATCAGCATTGCACCCGTGCGAAGCAAAGTGTACAAATAATACCATTAAACCAATTCCTTAACCCTATATCCCGCCATGTTTGTGTGTTTGAAGAAGTTTCACTTCAGCAGCGTGTCGTGTAATTACACGTTGTATTTCTTTTTATTTTTACTAAAAAATTTTTATAAANAATAAGAAAATAAGTAATCTTTTTTTACTCATCCTTAAGAAACTAATTGTCGAATTAGTAAGTAAGCGCGTTGAATTGAAATACTGGATTCAAGAGAAATATACCCTGGCTAGAACGCACGCGGCGCCGAGGCCTCAGCTCGCCTGCATGCTATTGCTTTTTTCTTTGATTAATTTCTTTTTTAATTTCAAATGTATTTACCAAATAATGCCTTTGTTTGATCACATATTACGATTATAAATTTTGCGGTAGGGGAAGTCAACGCTCACGAAGTATACAATTTCGCCGCGCCTGCTGAAAATACTGTTTTTATTATTATAGGCTGCCTTGAGACTATTTTATGATGATGGATCAACGAATTTCTGTGGAGGATCTCTTATCACCAAGAGATACGTGCTAACAGCTGCACATTGTTTGGTAGATAAGTAAGGCAATTTGCTCTTAAATTTATCGTCACAATTTATTACATTTTACTTTTTTTTTATCAGTCTTGTGTCGCTAGAAGTAATTCTGGGTGCACATAAGTTTCGTGAAAATGAAGCTACTCAGCAAAGCATTCCAACATCTACGTTTAAAGTACATGAACGATTTAATAACCAAACCCTAGAGAATGATGTAGGCGTCGTCTATCTTGAAACACCAGCAGAAATAAACCGTAACTACCTCTATTGATAACTTACTTTATCTTAAATATTAATTGCATAAAAAAAAGCCACACTTATAACAAACTAAAAGTTTAAACAATGGGCGGGCGTCGACTTTATTCAGACTTGTAGCTTTATAATGCCTGTTTGTTTCATAGGTAGTATGGGAGAAGTTAACGAATTTGAGTTGAAGCCATCGTAAAGGAGTTGCTTCAATAATTTAATTTTTTGAATATTTTTTGCTCTTTATAAACGTATCTACCTATAACTTGAATGGTTTATGTTGACTTGTTTACCAAACATAAATTAATCTTTACAGGCTATGTTCAAGTGATTGCACTTCCCAGTAGGGCTGACGTTTCGAATAGTTTCGCGGGATCTGCGGCAATAGCAAGTGGTTGGGGATATACTTCTACTTCTGCTTCCGATGTCACTGAAGCATTGCGATATATAAATGTTACCATTCTCACAAAAGCTGCGTGTAGTGTAACGTACAAGGACGTTAGAGATTCAGTCATTTGTTCTTCAGGAGCAGGCAAAAAAGGGCTTTGTGCTGGAGATTCAGGCGGTCCTCTTGCGGCTAACAAAAAATTGGTAAATATGTAATATTAATTTAGAAGTATTAAATCAAGATATATAGTATACCCGTGCTATATTCTTCCTAATCAAGATTTACTTTGAGGCCATTCAAGTATTACGTAAGTAGAATTTTAGTAATTTTTAACACTTCTTTCTGTCAGCGAAAGTCAGTAAAGTTTCTTACCACCCCCCTAACCCCCTACCCTTTGTAAACATTGGTAGGTATATATTTTTGAAAATCTGTTTAGGTTTCTTTATTGTTATTCATGAATCTAGAGATAAGGAATTTATAGACTACAAAAGAATTTAATTCCAATTTAATATTTATTTACCCTGAATTAAAGGTTTAAATAAAGAAATCAAGTATCAAGGCTTTACATAAATTTCAAAAAAAAGTAGATGTTAAATTAACGAGTGTGTATTTATCACAAAACATTGAATGTACTTATATATTCCTAGTTTTTAAATAAGTAGATACATAGTCGGCATATCTCCCGGCTAAATAGTATATTACGTACCAAGGGAAGGAAGTGGGCTATTACAGAGCACGTGTGAATTGCCTCCCAAACCGAAGGCGAGACACACAAGATATAATGAAAAATTATTGAAACTAATGTATTAGAATAAAAATTCTACAATAAATGATGGTGGTAAAAATTAAGACAAAAAAGACAAAAGAATTTTTTGGTAAATTTATTTAGATATATACCTACATTAAACTGAAAATTGAAGAATTAATTGTTTATAAGAATAAAAATAACAAGGAAAATTATTGACAAGCATAGGTTTTTAAAAATTAATTTTGTAATAAACAAGAAAATGATTTAAAAAATTAACAATCACTAACTTATAATAGTAGCAACAAAACGAAACCATCTAATTCTCGAATGATATTACCAACATGCCTTTTCTGTTTTTATTTGCCGTAAAATAATGCTTTCGATTTTTTCCTTTTTTCCAGATATGTGTATCTTTATTATTTCTCTTGGAAATTGTTCTAATGTTGATGTAATGGTCTCTGTTTGTACTGTGGTAGGTTGGTGTTTATTGTTGGTATCTGTTTGTGAGGTTCATTATTTGCCTCGGAATTATCTGCTTTGACTGAAACACATTCTTATTTTCCTCACTATTATTTCCATTCAGTAGTAAGTTTTCTTCATTTACTTCTTCATTATCATCATTTGGGTCCAAATTTCCGTGGTGTTTTTGTTGTTTCAATGATTTCTCATTCACTTTTGTCTGTTACACTGGCAACTAGTTCGTTGTATTTTGTACATGACGTCGTTTATACGTCTAACTACTTCGTGTGGACCTTCTCAATTCCGTTGTAATTTGGGGCACCTTCCTTTCTTGCGAACTGGGTGAAAAAGTCATACACGATCGCCCTCCTTGAATCCAGAGAAATTCGCTCGATGATCGTAGCGGATCTTCATTCGGTCACTTCCTAATTTTATTATTGTTCTGACGGCTTTGTGGATGGTGTTTAGCCACTACCGTAGTCGAGATATGTAATCGTCCGTGGACAACGGAGAGTCTTCAGATCGCATAAACATCAGATCAGTAGGTAGCCTTGGTTCATTCCCGTATAGTACACAAGAAGTGGCCTGTCAGGTAGTCTCGTCTATAGATGCCCTGTAGGCCAAAAAGAATAAGGGAATGTGGTGATCTCAGTCGGTCTGACGATCGTTCACAAACATCCTCGAATTGTTTGACCATCCCATTAGACCGAGGATGCAACGGAGTTGTTCTAGTTTTCCTTATTCCCATTAATTCACACACTCGTTGGAATATCTTCGGTTCAAAATTTCGGCCCTGATCTGTGTGAATTTCTATAGGAACTCCATTTTGGCTGATCCAGTTATTTATTATTGCCTCCGCTACGGTGGTGGTATCCACTTTGGGAATTACATAGGCTTCTGGCCATTTGCTGAAGTAATCCATCACAACGAGGATGTAAGGGTTGTCACTGTTAGTTCGTGGAAAGTGATAATTGATATCCATGGCTATTTTTTCGAAGGGTATCCCGACATTGTACTGACGCTTTCTAGCGTACTAACATTCACCCAGTAATACCTCTCACGCAGTTTTTCTAAGGTCTTCTTCGCCTGAGAGTGTCAACTTTCAGTACGAGCTTGCAGCCCTTCCATCACTTCTTTTGTCTTCTTCTTGGGTAACATAACCTGGAGTTATTTCTTGGTCTCGCCCGGACTCTCCCAAATTCTTTTAAGAACTCCATTATCCAGTTTCAGGGAATCCAATTGAACCCAATAACATTTCGTCGTAGTGCCTGGGGACTTACGTCCGCCCAAGTTGGCCGAGATTCTTCTCTGTCTTTCCATTTCATGATGGGTGCTAAATAGTCATCGGTTCACTGTTTCTCAATAAACATGGTGTCTTCCCAATTGTCTTGCCTCTCTATGGCGGTGTATAGGCATGGAACTTATTCTAACCCTTTTTGTCTTTCCACAGAAACAATATTTGCAATTTTGTGGGCATGGTTGTTTTGATAGGGCGTCGGCATTTCTATGGTGTTTTTCTGGCCGATGTTCAATTCTGAAATTGTACTCCTGTAAACGCTGTAACCAGTTGACCATTTGTCCTTCAAGATTTCGAAACCGCAGTAACCATTTAAGAGAATAATATATATATATATATATAAAGTGTTCTATCGTCTTTACGTCGGCCAGTCATTCTCGTCGAGTCACACAATAATTCATCTCGGGCTTTGACAGCGTCTTGCTAAAATCCCTGATTACTCTTTCTTTACCGTCCTTAAATTGGGAAAGGAGTCCTCCAATAGCTACATTGTTCGCATCCGTATCGACTACGAATGGTTTTCCAAATTCGGGATAATTCAAAATCGAAGTGTTTGACAAATTATTTTTCAGGGCTTGGAAAGCCTCTTGACAGGTGTTCGTCCAAACAAATGGCACCCCATTCTCAGTAAGTCTGTGCAAGGGGCGGGTCACATCCGCAAACCCCTTCATGAATCTTCTGAAGTTCGAACATTTTCCAAAAAACTCCTCAGTTCATGCTAATTTGTTGATTCCGGCCAGTTGCGAACCGCCACAGTCTTGTCAGGATCTGTACTAACTTCTTCAGTTGATATGACGTGACCTAGGTCACTTCAGTTCTAAATAACGCACACTTCTACGTTAAACTGCCAAAGCCTTTTTCCCGTAGTAAACTCTTTTACTTATCTTCGGGATGTACTGTCCTTATACGTCACTTAATTTAATCGTCGATAATCAACGCAAACTCTCATTGATCCATCCTTCTTACGTACCAGAACGATAGGAGAAGTCCATGGACTTTTCGATGCTTCTATTGGATAGTAATAATACATAAAAATACAATACTTACTAATAGTTTGAGTAAAAATTTTGAGGATTATGCAAAAAAAAAAAAATGCAAGGTATTTTTCAAATTTCAAAATTTAGTAATTTTTAAATGACTGTAACTAGTCTTTTTGTAAAGATAATCATACTTTGTCTTAGAGTTTAGTAAAGCTCAAAAACTCAACTTTGAGAATATGAAACGGTTTTTTGGATAAAAATTCGTAATTTATGTGAAAATTCAATTTAAAACAAAAAAGATTTTTTCCTACGTTAATTAAATGGGAAACTAAAATAAAAATAGCGACCCCTTAGATTTGAGCTATAGGGCTCATGTTTGGCGAGGATTAGAAACATTTGAGAGGGTAAGAGTTAAAATTAAAAATTTTGTTTGAAGCACCCTAATGTATAGGTATTACAATATTATCATAGATGAAACTGCTTATTGATAACAAATTTTATTGTGAATATACCTATGTTCAACTTACATAGTCAGGTATACATCATCAGGTGCTTTATCTGAAAATTATTTAATTTCTCCTGATGTTATCACTTTCGCATTTGTTGATTGAATTATTATTAATTAACATTTCCAATCCAGGAGCGTAGTGTCACCAATGTATATGAATTTTTAATATGTTGTAAATGTGGATATACTGATCACTTTGATATAGATGTTGGGCGCGGAAATGATAAAGAAGCATAATTATCGAACGTTGAAAAACAATATTTGGCGGCCTATGACATAAAATAGGCAATAATACGGCAGGCTGCTTGTTGGAGATGGAGATGAAATGTATACATTTCCCAGGATATGTGTGCATTAAAAAATATTTGAAACAACATTTTATACATTTCCAAAATAGCCTCGGAATGGTATACTCTTCCTAGGAACTGTATACAACTCCTAGATGTTATACATTTCTGGTAACATATACACGATAGGACAGTCGAACATTCTGAGATGTGAGAAAAAAATACAACGTGTAATTATATTACACAACAGCTACTGAAGTGAAAATTCTTCAAACACACAAACATACCGGGATAGTGATTAAGGAATTGGTTTAATGGTATTATTTGTACTCTATTAATATATATATATTTTACACTATACATGCCGTAGTTGCCTGTAACGAACGTTGCATATTCAAGCTCTCTCACAGCTCAAGCCCTCCCCACTACGAACTAGACTACGTGGCCTAGTAGAGGGGGACATCCGTTGCATGATTTCGTTACATAGCAACTCGTATGAAACGAACTTACCCTACCATGCGTAAACAAGTTTTACTTCAAAAATATTTTACAATTGTTAGGACAGTTAACGAAATTGTAATAGATTAATTACCTGATTAAAAATATAAATAAAATAATTATCAATGAAACTGTTTCCAACACCCCTAAAAGACTAAACTAAAGAAACCGTTACCACAAGAACACTTTACAATTAGTTAATAAAATAAGAACAAAATGTATACTTTTGGGTTTCTGAATGACACCATAGACATACAACAATGATGCTACCTTTTGTTGTATTTGTTATAGGTTGGTGTAGCTTCATTTAGAGGTTTTAATGGTTGCGAAGCTGGGGATCCATCTGGCTTTTCGAGGGTAACATCATTTCTAAACTGGATCAAAGCAAACACTGATGCTGTTATTTCTTAAACGTTCCTAAGAACTGATGTAAATACTGCAAATAAACGATTATTGCACCTAAAAGTATCTTTTTCTGTTCAGGTACATCTACAAATACATATATACAAATGTATTATGTATATACAATATAAAAGAATGTAAAGGAATAGGCAGTTAATTAATTTACTCACTTTCATTCCATACATAATCTTGTTCAAACACCGAAAATCTTAAACATAAACATACTAACAAAATTTAAAAATACACTCCTTATATATAACCTCATTATCTAAAGATCGTCAGTTCTAAGATAGGTTGGATACGCACTTGCACTATTTCCTATCCTGAGTTACTCTTCTCATTTCCCTAAAAGTAGAACAAACCATATTCTAAACTATTTGCGAATTTCTAAAATAAATGTTCGCGAGCATAGAAGTGACTTGACCCTGCGCTATCCTCTGCTTCTTATCCCTATTACTCCTTCCATCCTGACCTATCTGACTTCCTAGATACCTAAAATTAGTCACTTCTTCTAATTTTTCGTCTCCTATCTTTATATTCGCTCTTTCCCTACTTTTTCTTCCCGTGCATACCAGTATTTTTGTTTTACTTTTATATTCATACAATACTGTTTTGTCAATACCGCTTCCATTTTATTTAAAGCTATCTCTAACTCTTCCTTGCTAGATGCTAATATTGCTATATCATCTGCAAATCTAAATACTAATCTTTTACCCCTATATATCTATCCCTACAGTTGTACTGGCTTTAATGATGTCGATCGCGTCTTCGTTGTATAGATTAAAAAGTCTGAGTCCCTTCCTAATATTAACTTCTCTACGTTACTGCCCCAACTGTATAGCTATCTGTTGCTCTTTGGACAAACTAAGGATCACTCTTCTATCTCTGTAACATATTTCTACATTTTTAAGTATATTTAACATCGTGTCCCATTTAACATTGTCAAAAGCTTTTTCTAAATCTATAAATCCTATATACGCACTCTTTCCTTTTGTACCGTTTTCTCTATTGTTACCCATGTAGGAAAATGCCAGTCTTGACGATAGGCCCAAGCTTGGACCAGTAGTGGGAAACCAAGCATTGCTTTGTCGATATTGGACCAAAGTTGGGTCAATCTTCAAATGTCAAGGCTAGGCACATTAACATTTCACCAGGTTTTGTCCAATACTGGGGTAGTCAATCATTGGTTTGTCAAATACAGGTCCATAGTTCGGCCAGTCTTTAAATGTCAAGGCTAGGTACATTACCGTTTCGCCAAGTTTAGTCCAATACCGAGCAGCCAAACTTTGGCTTGTCGATACCGGACTAAAGTTCGGTCAATTTTTAAATGCCAAGGCTAGGCAGATTAACATTTCACCAAGTTTGGTCCAATACTGGGATAGCCAATCATTGGTTTGTCAAGACTGGTCCAATGTTCGGCCAGTATTCAAGTGCCAAGGCTAGGTATATTACCGTTTCGTCAAGTTTGGTCCAATACCGAGCAGCCAAGCATTGGCTTGTCAATACTGGTCCAAAGTTCGGTCAATTTGTAAGTGCCAAAGCTAAGTTTATTAACGTTTCCCCAAGTTTGGTCTGGGCAGTCAAGTATGGGTTTGAGAATATTGGTCCAAAGTTTGGTTAATCTTCAAATAACGAGGCTAGGTATAATAATATTCCGTGAAATTTGGTCCAAAACTTGGGCAGCCATGCATTGGCCTGCCATTACTGGTCCAAAGTTCGGTTAATTAACAAATTCCAAGACTAGGTTTATTAACTTTTTGCCATTTTTGGTCCAACACTGGGCAGCCAAGTATGGGTTTGACAATAGTGGCCCAGAGTTTGGTCAATCTTCAAATAACAAGGCTAGGTATAATAACATTTCCTGACGTTTATACTGGTCCTATGTTCGATTAATTGTCAAGTGTCAAGCCTACGTTTATTAACGTTTTTTGTTAGGTTTGGCCCAATATTGGGCAGCCAAGTATGGGTTTGACAATATTGGTTTAAGTGTTAAAACTAAGTATATGTACATATAAACGTTTCATCATGCTATATCTAATAGAATAAAATAATTCGAAGTGGCCTGTATTCTGTCGAAACTGCCAGACGCGGATCGAGATTTCGATCTTTTTGGATCTCATCAGCGCGTCGCAGGCAGCTCCGACAGAACACAGACCAACTTGTACCTGCTGTCTTAACAGTGCGTTTTAGAAAATACTACAAATGGCGCAGTAAACGCCATCTGTAGCACGATGCTACATTTTCGTTTTCAGTAAGAAGATATCCAGACAAGTGGACCTTGTTGAAGCATACGTAATCCTAAAATGTAGCATCGTGCTACAGATGGCGTTTACTGCGCCATTTGTAGTATTTCCTATATACAATAGTTGGCAACGATGTATCTATTGGCCAAGTTAGATAGCTACGTATTTGCGGTTTTTGTTTTACTTTATTGTGGCGTTTTGACGTTGTTTTGTTTTAAACAAAGAAAAGTGGCAACATTTTCTATATTACCTATTTCGTAATTTTTTTATTTACGTTCATCGCTTTATGAATAAGTCAAATGTTAAACATGCACATTTTATTTCATGTCGCAGATGATGTGTGTTGTTCATTTTAATATTCTACTGATAATGAGTGAAATTTCCGTATTTTAGGGAAAAAGCTGTATTTCTATTTTTAAAAAATTCATAAAAATCATCGAAATCACCGCTCAAACAAATAGCCAACAGATTACACAAATTTTAATCTAGTCTTAGTACAAACATAGAAACGAACTCGAAAAAATGTTTGTTTCAGTTTTATGGAAAATTGTAGAACATAAAAAATGATGGTTTATAAAAGTGAAAAGAAATACTGTTAAACAAACGAATTAAAATCTAAGCATCTTAATAGCACCGCTCACGTTCACGTTCACCGTCCAATTGTCCAACAAGGAGAAAACTGTACCTATTCGCCGACTTAAACCAGCATGCATTATGTTAGAAGGACAACACTCACACTCCTCTCCTGGGGCTGCAGCCTCCAACAATGACGTCTCACAATCAACAATAACAACCCGCTCAGGACGTCGTGTACACTTCCCCAAATAGTTCACAGGAGGATGACCAATATCGCTAATCACTGTGTGAACACTCCGTATGGTATACAGTTCGTAGACATACGAGGGCGGTTTAATAAGTACCCGTGTTTGAAGACAGGGGACGTTTCTGAGGGAAATTGGTGTTGTCATCGTGTGCTGCCATCTATCAAACCACGCCAAAACGAATTTTAGACTGATTGATAGGTTAGTTTGGATTTGGCAGCCATTCGACTGAGACGTGTTTCGTTATTTTCGCTAAGATGGAAAAAGAGCAGTTTCGTTCGGTAACTCGCTTTTTGTTTTTGGATGGGAAAAAATGCGAGGAGATGAAAACAAAGTTGGATATTGTTTATGGAAACATTTCGCCATCTACGACCACAGTTAGATATTGCTTCAACGAATTTAAACGTGGGCAAAGATCCGTTTTTGATAGGAACGACCAGGAATCTTGGCTAACGTTGTTGAGGAGTTTTTGCCGTCAAAATGCATGAATTACGTTATGAATTTGCTGCCGCACACCCCGTACTCACTCGAGACAGGGGGGATTTTGGAGAGTTCGACAAATCTTATTTTTTGGAGGGGTAAAAAGAAAATGGCAGGGTCGTTGGGAGAAGTGTATCTTTCTAAAAGGGGACTATGTTGAAAAATAAAAAAACAAATTTTAAAAAAAAGGTGTCTTCATTTCTAACACGGGTACTTACTGAACCGCCCTCGTATAGTATGTGTGCAAGCGACCCAGCATTTCTATCGTCGTTGTCGATCGACCAAACTGGGTGAACCATCCAACTCGGAACAAACTGCTAGACAAAAACTATACATTAAATCCATGTAAATATTTTTGTATAAATACCGTATAAATAATTAAATAAATCAGTCTTGCAAACAGACTCGTCTTCGTCTGACTATTGGACTTGCAAATAGCCACAGTTACTTCATCATCCAGCTCCAGACTTACAAATAGGTTGGAGTCTGCATCTTTATCTGTTAGCGTCACGCACGCTACAAAATCATAAAATGTTCTATGACAGCGTCCCATTGTTCAGTCGGAACCTGTAAACTTTTTAATATCTTTAAATTTAAGGTTATACAATCCAGCAGATTCTCCAGATTAGAAGAGATGTTTTTAATCATCATGATCATAAGGTCGTCAGTTCTAAGACTGTTTGGACACGCACCTCCACTCTTTCCTATCCTGATTTTATGCTTCCATATTCTGATTTTAATAGCATACCACCTCATAACTTTTTAATATAACTGTGAGTGTGTTTATTAAATTAGCAGCCTCATTTGTCAGCAGTATACGAAAATAATTTCAGTTTTGTTGAAGTAAGAATTGATATACCTGCATGTATACGTTACACTACTATATCCTTAGAAAATATGAATTAACAAAAACCTGAGCTTCAGTAGCAATCAAATCTTAAAATTCCACACATCAGAGAACGGAACTGCTATTGTTCAAGGATATTAAAGAAATTAAACAAATTTCTACTATATACTTCTAAGAATCCTTATATATACGCTTAAATAGTATAGGATAAATCCTTTTAGTTGATTATAGTAACTATAATATTTCTTACAATACCATTTTGATTATTTTTAACAACATTAACATATCTATCTTAAAGATTTGAAAATGTATCGTTTATCAAATTGATGAGTCTTGAAAAAAAAGCGTAGCAAGAATTTTATCAATAAAAGTACTCTGAACATAACTATATAAAATGAGTTTCACAAAAATTAGTACAATATCTGTGTCACGCGCAGAGATGAAGATAACGACTTTAATTTTTATCACATTTTCCTTAGTTACGGTAACGCAGTGATATTAATTTGGAGGTCTAGATCAATTCTGAATAAAGTTTTTGTGTTCTTGACAGGCTCACATAACTAAGGATGGATTTAAAATTTTACCTACTCGCAAAGCAGCTCATAGAGGACTCAATCAGTTTGTATCCTCTGAGGATGCAAGAATCGTAGGAGGGAATGAAGCTGTACCAAACTCTTTACCATATCAAGTAAGTATTTAAATATTTGGAATACTTAATGTTTGATCAAAATTTTTGGGTGTTAGTCTATACTGTAGATATAACAATCTAGAAAAATTTATGGGTTTGGTTTAAGCGATAAATAATCGAAACTATTAAATCGGTTCCAAAATTACTGTAGCGGTTCTGTAGGTGACACTTCACAAACTAGTTACGTCCAAGTTATAGACTGAGTTAAAATCGACAAGATGTGAAAGTTCCACGCGGTCTAATTCGCGGTAAATTTTTGATCTACAATATAATGTTTTTATTTGGTGATGACTCAGACTAAATATTTCTATTCAGCTCTACCAAAACACTCGTTGGAGTACACTATGCGGCGCTCATACGCCAAAACTATTGACTTTATGGAAAAAAAGTAGATATAAAAATTGAAGGCGATTGTCCCTAGTTTCATTTTGTATATAACTGTTTTAATCGTAAAATGAGTCGGAAAGGAGATATTGTCAAAAAACTGCTTTTTGGCGCCATTTTCCCAATACGGCGGCGCGAGCGGCAAAAATACGAGGTGGCAAAAATACGAAATTCGGAAAGAGCACATCAGAATCTATAAAATTACCAATTTTCAAAACTCCCGGAAAACTTTCCAGGCAACCACTATTTTTCGAACTAAATGACTGTACTAATAGTCGTTTTCAGTAAACGTGCAAGATGGCTGTACTTTCCACTAACTATGAGTCCGTCTGCGTGCTGTTGCTTTCTTCCTTAATTTATTTTTATTAACATTTGACTGATTTTTTTTAATTTCCAATATACGTATCGAAGGATACCTTTAATTGACTGCTTAGGATCGTAAGTTTGCCGTAGGAAAAGACAACACCCGCGAAGTATTACAATTTCGTCAGGCTTGGGTAAACGATGAACGTAGGCATGGTTAATTTTGCAAGCAGATGTTTATCCACGGTGTTTTTATTATTTTAGGCTGCTTTGAGAATATTTTACGATGAATGGACGGGTTTATGTGGCGGATCTCTCATCACCAAGAGATACGTGTTAACAGCTGCCCACTGCTTAGATGATAGGTAAGATATTGGCTTTTAATGGTTGTCGTCATAATTTATTGCATTTTGTTCTTTTAATCAGGCAGTTGTTGTTAGAAGTAGTTCTGGGAGCACATAAGTACCGTGAAATTGAACTTACCCAGCAAAGGATTAACACATCCACGTTCAAATTCCATGAACAGTTTAATAATGATTCACTAGATAATGACTTAGGCGTAGTCTATCTTCCAACACCAGCAAAAATCAATCGTAACTATCTCTATTACTAATTTACTTTATCTTAAATGTTAGTTATATCTACCAAGAAATTACCAATCTTTTAACTTAAAACAAAAGCTAAACCATTTCGTGGTCAACGTTGATCGACTTTATTTAGACTTCTTCTAGCTTTCTATTCTATTTGTCTCATATGTTCGAATAAAAAAATTCGGAGTGGTCAGTATTCTTTCTAAACTGCCAGACGCGGATCGCCATTTCGATCCTGTTGGATTTCATCAGCGCGTCGCAGACAGTTTCGACAACACAGACCAACTTTTACCTGCTGTCATAACAGCGCGTTTTATGAAATTCTACAAACGGCGTGGTAAACGCCATCTGTTAGTACAATGCTACATTTTACGGATCACTATGTATTCAGCCGTAGCTCGCTTCGTTTAGGAAAGCTTAAGAATATTAAATTATGAATGTCATTGTAAAAGGGCCGTTTCAAAAATTTAATTTTCGCACTTTTCGTAATTTCTTGGATCTACTCTGATTCCTATTAATGTGCCTACCTATCAATCCAGTGATTTCGTCTTTTACCAAACATAATTCAATTTCTCCAGAATACGTTCAACTGATCGCACTGCCCAGTAGAGCTGACGTTTCGAATAATTTGGTGGGACGTGAGGCAATAACAAGTGGCTGGGGAGACGATAATGATCCTGCCACCGATGGCAAAGAAGTATTGCGATACATCAATGTTCGTATTATAAAAAACGAAGTGTGTAATGAGACGTTCCAGGATCTTCCAGATTCAGTTATTTGTACTGCAGGAACGGGCAAAAAAGGGGTGTGCTTTGGAGATTCAGGCGGACCACTTGTGGCCAATAGAAAATTGGTGAATATAAATCAGTTTAAAAATATTAAATTAATATAGGTATATTTTATTTCCATCAAAACCAAAATTAAAATTAAAAAAAATTCTGTAAGAAATGATGTAGTCATGATAAACCACTTCTTTTTTAAAAAATTTACATTTATCCGACTGGACTTTTTTGTTGTTTAGGTTACTTAAGCACTTCCCTTAATCTATTATTATTTACTGCTAGCTTATTGTCAATATTGTTATGTCATCTAAATACACCAAATTCTGATAACCTGCTAATTTTGATAAGTAATACGATAAAAGTCCGAAAGGTATTGTTTGATTATGTCCTGGTCTAGTATTTGTTGAATTAGTTTTGCCATTTATTTCTTGTGGGTAGTTCTTGTTTAGAAACAGGTTTTGAGCTGCTTGTTATTATATGCTTATATTTTAAATGCATGTGAATTTGTTACCTGGTAGATAGAAAACATCTTATTTAGATCGTGAGTTGTGAAATTAGCGCGAATTTTTTGAAGTCTTCGTTTCTTTTTGGGTTTACGCCAGATATTTATAAGATTGAATTAAATATAAACAATCTGAAGCCGATCCTGTACGTGAATTAGCAACATAGGTATCTGTTGAATAGCGCAGTATGATGAAAAATCGGTCGCTTACCTGGACAGAGATTATAAACATTGCCGACTTATCGAACGTTTAAGATAAACAAACTATTTAGTACACACTACATTTAATGTTTAGATTAAATAAATTACGTTACAGGCAACACGAAGTAAATGTACGAAACAC
The DNA here is from genome assembly GCF_000699045.2 of Agrilus planipennis. Lineage (NCBI taxonomy): Eukaryota > Metazoa > Arthropoda > Insecta > Coleoptera > Buprestidae > Agrilus > Agrilus planipennis. Next base: position 273,301 of record NW_020442443.1, read on the forward strand.
AAAAGAAAGAAAAAACGTGAGTTACGTAAAAATTAATCGGTAAATGAACATAACCTGGAATTTATTATGGTAAATTTCAACACCACAATAAAGGTATTGCTAAGGTGCTTAACATTTTTGTTGGTAATTGTAAGTAAACTTATAAATAAAATCAAATATCGTATGTCTCCAAAAATTTTGCACTACACATTTACCGAAAAACATTAATGAAACCGCGAAGGATGTACGTAATGCGAATTTGCATCGCTCCTATACTGACTATTATAATTCAGAATTCCGTTCCCCGTGAAGCAAATTTGTTTGTAAACAATACCCTATGGAAAAAATTAGGCTATACTCTACTTTTCTTTCGAAACAACGGACACAAATCCACTCGCGGCCGAAAATCAGTTTATGCATGGCTTGCACTCGCTGCAAATGATAAGGATGCAGCAACTGTTGACGTAGTCCGTAATGGGTTACAAATTAACTTAATTTCACATTAATCTTTCTTTTTTATTGAATAAATCACACCCTCATTAATACATCGTTCATAAGAATGTTCGTAAATGCTTGAGAATGTACAGTCACATCTGCCACGTCACAAAACGAAAGATCTGTTCCATAGTACACATCTCATTGTCACTTATGCTTGTAGATTCCGATTTGTTTTTTTTTTCTGTTTGCCAAAAAGGTTCTGTGTTTCAGCAAACAACTGATTCTACCCACATGACTAATAATCTAATAAAACTATAGACATACAACAATATTGCTATACTTTTTTATATCGTTTGCAGGTTGGGGTAACATCATTTAAAGGTTATAATGATTGTGACGCTGGGGATCCATCTGGCTTTTCGAGGGTAACATCATTTTTAGATTGGATTGAAGCAAACACCGATGCTGTTATTGCTTAAACGTTCTTAAGTACTGATGTAAATATTGCAATAAACGATTATTGCACTTAAAAGTATCTTTGTCTGTATAGGTATATCTACAAATACATACATACAAATGTATTATATATTTATAATATAAAAGAATTAACTAGATAAATAACATACTCACCTGTACTTCATGCTTAATCTCGCTCAAACATCGAAAAATTTAAGTAAAAACAAATTGACAAAATTTAAAAATATAATCCTTTAGCCGATAAAAAAGCAGAAATGTGGAATCAGAACAGTTCGAATTATTCTGATAATAATTATTTCATCAATAAACGTAGCACATTACATGCTAGTCTAGCCGAGTTGAAAGTGCTTAGGTACAACTTACGTACATAAGTCTACAAGAGTCCTAGATATGTATATGCAGAATAGTACGCAGATTTCTTAACACTTCCATAGTATCCCCTTTTCCAAATAATACGATAGGTTAAAACGGAGTTATTAATAATCTTCGATTATATTTCAGGGTAAGAAGTACTTATAGCTATACAAAAAAAAATAATAATAGCGAATTGGTTTCCGTAACGTATCCCAAAAGATGAGAGTGAGGTTCTTCGTCATCAGTCCGTCTTCAGTTGCTCAAAGTTAACCAGCGAAAACTGAGAAGGCTGGAAGATAATAGTCCTATCTAATATAAATACGAATGTGAGTTTTTTGTTTGTTTGCTTTTCACCCTTTACTATTCCACCGATCACCAAGAAATTTTGTACACACATTGCCAGGGCTACAGAAAAGCACATAAGATACTTTTTATCCAGAAAAAATATTGTTTCCCAGGGATAAAAAAATTAGCTTTATGTAGTCGATTTCACGCCTTAACTTAATCAATCGCTGTCGTTATCTATAACACTGATCGATATTATATCTGAGTTTGTAAACAAAATAAGCCAAACAAACTAACACAATAATATACTTACCCAAAAATATCGAAATTTCTATTGCTCACGCTCAAGCATCAAATTGAAAGGTAACTACTTTTCACGTTTATACTTAGATCAGGAAAAATTCGCACAATTTAACTATAATAGTGTGATGTTCGTGAGTTTAACAAAATTTAACTTCTAAGGCGAAAACTATTTATTTACACTAATTACTATTGAATTAAATTATTACTAAACTTAGGTTATGAATTATTCTATTTATTTATACTACTGTGGATATATCACTATTCACTGCGCTATTTATTTCACTTCTATCAATTTATTTCTGGATTCACTTCTGCAACGGTCAATATATTACTACTCCTTTCGGCGATCGTCTCTTCCTTTAAATACTCTTTTGTTTACTTTCTGGAACATTCTCGAGCCGTCCGGAAAAGTTTCTTTTTCTTTGAACTTTTAATTTCTTTCCCAGAACGCAGGTACGACACACACATTTATAAATACGGTGCACATGAAGAAAGGCGCCCGCGGCTAGTCGGCGAATCGATAAGCCTCTCACACACATTTATACCCGATCGCACACAAACGCGTTCGTGCTCGCTACAAAAGTAATAAATTTTCTCAAAATATAGAACCGTCACATAATCAAACATTTTTTGCACTAAGAACTGATTTATTAGCTATTTACTCTTTAATTAACATCAATATTAGTAATTAATTAGTCGTTCAGTACTATATCGTACACTTCATGGCTGTCATGCTCTTCTTATTGTTACTAGACAACCCACTACAAGGCTTTTGCTGTGTGGTGAGTTGCTTACAACTGGCAATGCTAATTATATAATAGATTTAAATTACAATAACACCACTCCTTCAGAATACGTTGATAAGATTCCTATCAATTTAATCGTGTAGTACCTACTTCATAAACGTGTCGAGCAAGTATTAAAAATATATATATAGTTTACATCCAGGAACTGAAGGAATTTTTCGAAAATAAATGTAAGTAAGCAATAAACCTTAATTTCCCGAAAATTCAGTTAGAGTAGACAAGAACCAGGATATATCTACCACCGAAATATACTTAATGGAATGAGTTAAAATTTTAAGTTGATAAAGAAGTATGAGACGCACCCCTTCATGAATTTCAGGAAAGTGTTAATTATGAGAAAAAGCAGATTTAAAAAATTAACACAATTAAAGCCTTGGAAAATCTGAAAATTGTGATGATTTTTCAGATACTTACTATACTTCGTTTACCTTCTGTTGCGGCGCAAAGTAGAAAAGAACAGCACTAGGTCAGAAAATGAAGGAGACAACTCTCGGCCAAACTCTTAACCGGTGAGGACCATATAATCCGTACAGTACTGCACAGAAAAATTGGCCATTTTATACACTACAATTGCATTGCTCAAATGTGCTGTTATTGGTACCAATTACTACTGAAAATATCACCGAGATGTTTATTTATATTTGAAGACATATTAAAGGCTTTAACGCTTGTTTTCGACTCGCACTACTATTCATGATTGAACAAAACTTTTATCAGGTACTGTATGAAAAAGTATGTTGAATGAACAAGAGTCGAGAGCTTTTTTCTCCTTACCTATGATTTTGCCTGCGCGCATCCAAGACATTGCAAGGAGCACATAGGTAGAAAAAGTAAATGAAGTATACTTAGAAGAAGATCAGTAATTAACCATCATTTCTATGGTAAACATAAAATTAAAACCACTTATTTATTAATTTATAGGAGTGGGTAGATAAACTATACATACTATTAAATAGTTAAAAGTTGAGAAGAATTTATATTTAATTAATCATTAGTAAGTAACCCTACACTATTTAATTTATTGATTTTCAGACTTCTTAATCAACAAACATCCTTATCGTTTGCAGCGAGTGCAAGTCTCACTTGAAATTGATTTTCAGCCGCGAGTGGATTTGTGTCCTCGTTTTGAAATAAGTCCTGCATAAACTATTTTTTTTCATAGTGTTGTTTACAGGCAAATTTACTCACGCGGGACGGAATTTTGAATTTTCTTTTTGTGATAATGTACTGGTGCGTAAAACCAGGGGCCCCGGTTTGATTCCCTGCAAGGGAATGACAATAGCTACATTATTTCTTCATTAAGTTGAGATTAAGTTAGGATAAGTTAGGTTATCTGTACTGGCTAAAATTAATTCAAAAATGAATAAAACACACTAATAAATTAGGTCTACTATATTAATTTCTAATAGCATCTTTACTGAGTTCCACCGCTTCTAACCCCTTGCACCCCTCTTTTAAAAACTTAGATAAATCTTCAAATGTTAGAACATTGCCCTTTAATGTCGATTCCCACTTTGGGTAGGTGTTCGGAAGTAATAAAATATTTTAAGCAGTGTCCCAGTGTTCAATCTGAAACTATAACCTTTTTAATGTTTTTCAATTTAATGTTTAACAATCCAATAAATTTTGCAGAGCAAATGGAGATGCTTTTAATATGTGTGATAAATTAAATAGTGTACTTAAATGATTCTTATCCTGATTTCAATGTCAAGCGACCTGATAACTGTCTGACATATCTGTCAATGTACTGATTACATTAGCAGCCACATTTGTTTTCAGTATACGAAAATAACAGTTTTTTTAAAGTTCGAATTTATATATGTATATTTGAATATACTATATCATCTATCATCATCATCATCATAAGGTCGTCGGCCCTTAGACTGGTTGGACACGTACCTCCACTCTTTCCTACACTTCGCATTTCCCTAAAACTAGAACAGCCCACATCTTTAACTATTTGCGAAGAGTAATCTTATCTAGGTCTACCTCTACACCTCTTAACTCCTGTTTCTGCCTCTAATATGTCTCTGATTAGACCATGCCTGAGAAGTTGTTTTACCAACCTATCTCGCCTATTTTTTATTGTCTTCCATAGAGTCCTCTGTTCTCCTATTCTTTCCAATACCTCTTTATTTCTAACCTTTTCTACCCACGATATCCTCTGCCTATAACACCACATTTTAAACGCTACTAACCTTCTATTCCGCCGCGCCCACTGTCCATGTTTCGCACCCTTACATTTTTCGAATTTCTAGATTAACCATTCGCGAATACAGAAGTGACTTCTTTTTATTAAAGGCGACACGACCCTGTGCTATCCTCTGCTTCATATTCCTCCTACTCCTTCAATCCTGACTTACCTGACTTCGTAGGTATCTAAAATCAGCCACTTCTTCTAATTTTTCGTCTCCTATCTTTATATTCGCTCCTTCCCTACTTTTTCTCCCTTGCATACCAGTATTTTAGTTTTAATTTTATTTATTTTCAAACAGTACTAATCTGTCAATACCGCTTAAATTTTATTTAAAGCTATTTCTAAGACCTCCTTGCTAGATGCTAATACTGCTGCATCATCTGCAAATCTAAGCATACTAATCTTTTGCCCTTGCACGTCTATCCCTACAGTTGTACTGTCTTTAATGATGTTGATGGCGTCTTCTATGTATAGTTTGAAAAGTAGTGGTGACAGTGCGCATCCCTGTCTCCCTTCCTAAAAACTACTAAGTTATGATCGCTATCTATATCTGCTTCTGGATAACTCCTACAGTCCTTCCTTGATTTTTAAATCATTGTCTGACAAGTATGTAATCTAACTGATATCTCCCTAAATCACCTGTCATCTTTCACGTATAGCGCCTCCTAACGTGATGGTTGAATAAAGTATTCGCGACGGTTAACTTATGTTTATCGCAAAATTCTATCATCATTCTGTCTCCCCTATCATTTCTATTGCCTAATCCAAAAGAACCTGCTATTGCACCCACTTGACCTTCTCCTATTACTGCGTTGAAATCTCCTAAAACTATTAGGTTGTTATGTCCTTTCACTAAACTTAACACGTCTTGTATCTGCATAAACTGCTTCTACGTCTTCATCACTGTATGATAATGTAGGCATGTAGACCTGCACTAATACCGTTCTTACCGGCTTTGAGTTTAATTTAACTGTAACTATTCTATGGCTTTTTTGTAAATTACTTTCTACACTCTGCGCTACTTTCCTACGCATTACAATTCCTACCCCCGAATTACCTTCTACCGATCCTGTATGTATTGTCAGAAGTCCCCACTCCAGAAGTCTCCAGCTTCACTAATACCTACTACATCTAATTCTAATCTATCCATCTCTATTTTTAAATTGTCTAATTTTCCTACTTGCCTCATTATTCTAACATTCCACGCTCCGACTCGTGAAACATTGCACCTATCCCTATTGCACTTATTGATGACATCCCCCGAGGTAGTCCCCGCCCGGACATCCGAATGGGGGACTAGTTTACGTCCGGAGTGCTTTACCCCAGAGGACGCCATCATTTAATTT